>NW_025534660.1:0-164876 GCF_020615455.1 Coregonus clupeaformis
TGGCCGGTGTTCTCAATAGCTGCTATAGTTTTATTTTTTTTGCTCTCTCAAAAGCAACACAGGCTTAATATGGTAGATATTTAGTTGCATGCTATTTTATGTCAATCATATTGCTGTTTGTAGCCTATAACTAACTGAAAGATCATCTTCAGAAAATGGTCTTATGCTTTGTGGTCTTATGCTGCCATCTATTGGAAATATTTTACAATAGCAGTATATTTACCTTGATTTTTTAAGCCCCTAGAGTCGATGTCTTTGCCCCCGCGGAAATCTAATTAGCATAATAATAATCCCTATCAAAATCCGTCAGTTTAAGGTAGAGCTATCTGTTTTTAGCAAGGACTTCGTCTCAGTCCACCACATCCGCCGATGTTGTCCTTCTGCATTTGTGGTTAAAGGTGGCAGAGCTAGAGCGGTTTTTGTGAGACCATGAGGCATCCCAAAAATTGGTCTTCTCATGTAAACGCCTGTAGCCGGTTTGGCTTTTAAAAATCTCACAAACACAAGAGTGTGACAAGACTAGTCTGAAGCTAGCCAGGTACCAGTTTAGAAAACGAATGGAAGTATATACAGTTGAAGTCGGAAGTTTACATACACTTAGGTTGGAGTCATTAAAACTCGTTTTTCAACCACTCCACAAATTTCTTGTTAACAAACTATAGTTTTGGCAAGTCGGTTAGGACATCAACTTTGTGCATGACACAAGTAATTTTTCCAACAATTGTTTACAGACAGATTATTTCACTTATAATTCACTGTATCACAATTTCAGTGGGTCAGAAGTTTACATACACTAAGTTGGCTGTGCCTTTAAACAGCTTGGAAAATTCCAGAAAATGATGTCATGGCTTTAGAAGCTTCTGATAGGCTAATTGACATCATTTGAGTCAATTGGAGGTGTACCTGTGGATGTATTTCAAGGCCTACCTTCAAACTCAGTGCCTCTTTGCTTGACATCATGGGAAAATCAAAAGAAATCAGCCAAGACCTCAGAATTTTTTTTGTAGATATATATATATATCGACATAACCTGAAAGCCCACTCAGCAAGGAAGAAGCCACTGCTCCAAAACCGCCATAAAAAAGCCAGACTACGTTTTGCAACTGCACATGTGTCACGCCCTGGCCATGAGAGCCCGAGAGCCCTGTTGTCTTTAGTTGGTTTGGTCAGGGCGTGAGTTTCTATGTTATATATTCTATGTTTATGATCTAGTTAGTCTATTTCTATGTTGCAGTGCTAGGTTGTGTTTCTAGGTTTGGCCGGGTGTGATTCCCAATCAGAGACAGCTGTCGCTCGTTCTCTCTGATTGGGGATCATACTAAAGTAGCCCATTGCCTACTGTGTATTGTGGGATCTTGTTCCTGTTAGGCTGGTATGTGTATAGCCCTTGGGGCTTCACATTACATTGTTTTCTTGTTTTGTTGTATATTTATTTGAGTTAATAAACATGTACGCTTTTCACGCTGCACCTTGGTTTGACCCGTCTCTCAACGTTCGTGACAGAAGCAACAGGAGTAACATACACCCTGGACACAGGTGGGGAAGTCATTTTGGACTTGGGAGGAGATATTGGCTGGTGGAGGACCCTGGGCAAAGGAGGAAGCCCAGGCAGGAGAGGAGAAACGGCGACCCAAAAGGACTCGGTCACGGAGAAAGCCCGAGAAGCAGCCCCAATAATATTTTTTGGGGGGGCTAAAGGGGTGGTCGGGGATCGAGAGAGAAGAGCCCCGACCACTGCATCCGGTGGGGTTCCAGTTGGAGTCCCTACGACCATGGGAGCAGGAATGGGAACAGTTTTACACTGAGGGGTCGGAGGATGACGACGACGAGTTTCTGTTCCCTAACTCGTGGGGGCTCCCAGAGGAGTCCTCACTGGAGGAGGATTGGGAGCGGAGAGAGAAGGACTGGAACAGTCGTACATCTCCAACGCCAGTTCCCAGCCCGGTACGCCCCGTGCCTGCTTCTCGCACCAAGCCAGTGGTGCGTGTTCCCAGTCCGGCACGGTCCGTGCCTGCTCCTCACACCAAGCCAGTGGTGCGTGTTCCCAATCCGGCACAGCCCGTGCCTGCTCCTTGCACCAAGCCAGTGGTGCGTGTTCCCAGTCCGGCACGGCCCGTGCCTGCTCCTCGCACCAAGCCAGTGGTGCGTGCTCCCAGTCCGGCACGGCCCATTCCAGGACAGAAACACGCACCTAAAATGGAGTCAGCAGGTACAGTCAATCCGTCCGGATCTTTGGAGGAACGTATCCAATGGCAGGCGAGCAGGATCCAGGTGCTCGGCAGCGCAATGGAGCGCGTGATGAGTACATTGGAGCGATGGGAGAGAGGTGGCGTTTCTACACCTCCTCCAACCACACAACTCACCCGACCTCCAGCGACGGTCCCCTGCAGGGAGCACTTTAGCGTGTCGGTGCCCAGTCTGGGGCCGGCAACCAGCCCAACTACAGGGTTGGAAACCACCTCTGTGTCGGTGCCCAGGGTGGGCACGAAGTACAGCCCCGTTTTGGAGCAGGAGCTCCTAAACGTGTCGGTGCAAAGTCTGGGGCTGGCAACCAGTCCTATTACAGGGCTGGAATTGTCCTCTGCGTCGGTGCCCAGGCTGGGCACGGCGTTTAGTCCTGCTCCAGAGATGGGGATGGATACGGGTCCGGAAGTTTGCTCCACTCCGGAGCCAGAGCAATCCGCTCCACCGGTGCCTGATCCAGCTCCGGTCGGTTGCTCCACTCCGGAGCTAGAGCAGTCCGCCCTACCGGTGCCCAGTCTAGCTCCGGTCAGCGGCTCTAATCCGGAGCCAGAGCAATCCGCTCCACCGGTGCCCAGTCCAGCTCCGGTCGGCGGCTCCACTCCGGAGCCAGATCAGTCTGCCCCACCGGTGCCCAGTCCAGCTCCGGTCAGCGGCTCCACTCCGGAGCCAGAGTAGTCCGCTCCACCGGTGCCTAGTCCAGCTCCGGTCAGCGACTCCACTTCAGACCCAGAAGTCAGCCCCTCTCCAGGTTCGGGGCCTCCCACACCAGGGTCCAGACAGGGCTTGGTGCATCGCGGGAGGATTGCCGATCCAGGCCCAGACGTCAGCCCCTCTCCAGGTTCGGGGTCTCCCACACCAGGGTCCAGACAGGGCTTGGTGCATCGTGGGGGGATTGTCGATCCAGGCCCAGACGTTAGCCCCTCTCCAGGTTCGGGGTCTCCCACACCAGGGTCCAGACAGGGCTTGGTGCATCGTGGGGGGATTGCCGATCCAGGCCCAGACGTCAGCCCCTCTCCAGGTTTGGGGTCTCCCACACCAGGGTCCAGACACGGCTTGGTGCATCGTGGGAGGAAGGAGAGGGGAAGCATCGCGCCGAGGTCCAGACCAGACCAGGGGCGCAACGGGGAGGCAGAGTGGAATAAGTCGTCATGCCCGGAGCCGGATCCACCTCCGAGGCTGAAAGCCCACCTGGACCCTCCCCTAATTAGTCAGGTTGGTGCGGCCGGAGTACGCACCTTTGGGGGGGTACTGTCACGCCCTGGCATTGAGAGGCCTGTTGTCTTTAGTTGGTTTGGTCAGGGCGTGAGTTTCTATGTTATATATTCTATGTTTATGATCTATTTAGTCTATTTCTATGTTGCAGTGCTAGGTTGTGTTTCTAGGTTTGGCCGGGTGTGATTCCCAATCAGAGACAACGAGCGGCCCATTGCCCATTGCCTACTGTGTATTGTGGGATCTTGTTCCTGTTAAGCTGGTATGTGTATAGCCCTTTGGACTTCACGTTACGTTGTTTTCATGTATGTTTGAGTTAATAAACATGTACGCTTTACACGCTGCACCTTCGTCTGACCCGTCTCTCAATGTTCATGACAACATGGGGACAAAGTGTCCTCTGGTCTGATGAAACAAAATTAGAACTGTTTGGCCATAATGACCATCGTTATGTTTGGAGGAAAAAGGGGGGTCTTGCAAGCCGAAGAACACCATCCCAACCGTGAAGCACGGGGGTGGCAGCATCATGCTGTGGGGGTGCTATGCTGCAGGAGGGACTGGTGCACTTCCCAAAATAGATGGCATCATGAGGAAGGAAAAGTATGTGGATATATTGAAGCAACATCTCAAGACATCAGTCAGGAAATTAAAGCTTGGTCACAAATGGGTCTTCCAAATGGACAATGACCCCAAGCATACTTCCAAAGTTGTGGCAAAATGGCTTAAGGACAACAAAGTCAAGGTATTGGAGTGGCCATCACAAAGCCCTGACCAGGAGGAAATTCACCCAACTTATTGTGGGAAGCTTGTGGAAGGCTACCCGAAACGTTTGACCCAAGTAAAAAAATGTAAAGGCAATGCTACCAAATACTAATTGAGTGTATGTAAACTTCTGACCCACTGGGAATGTGATGAAAGAAATAAAAGCTGAAAGAAATCATTCTCTCTACTATTATTCTGACATTTCACATTCTTAAAATAAAGTGGTGATCCTAACTGACCTAAAACAGGGAATTTTTACTAGGATTAAAAAACGTAGTCTAAATGTATTTGGCTAAGGTGTATGTAAACTTCCGACTTCAACTGTATGTTGATAGTTTAGTGCCTAAAATAAGGGGATAAATAGGTTCATTTTCTTTCTTATAAATTATCTCTCAGATATAGTAGAGAAACTTCAGAACACATTTCCTTTAGATTTCTTTTACTATCTGTTATCCATGTATGAAGCTGTTATTCAATACGCTTATAAGGGCTAATAGCAGTAAGGCCAAATTCAATGTTTCATTAAATAATTTGTTTATTTATTTTTTGATACCTTAGGGGTCCTAAAATTCTAAATCAAATAGCTAAATTATCCTTGGTATGACAATCTTAAAACAATTCCATATGTTAGCTTAATCTGAGGAATGGACTTGTGAATATTGAAAAGTTAATAATTCACAGCACACTGTAAAGATATTGGGGAGGCAGCTGAGAAATAAAGTATATTTTTCTTACTAATTCTAGAGATTAGTCTATAAAATAATAAAATGTGGCTGGTTTATTAGAAGTGTTCTGCCTTGCATTAATAAATACCATAAAATAAAAAGTAATAAAACAAAAACAGCAAATACTTGCATAGGTTTTGATTTATTTATTCTTACAATTAAAATGCTATTTAGTACTATAATGGTATTTACTAACATATTTTTTTTACTACATTAGCCAACTGGTTAGACAATGGGCAACAATGACTGGCGACTGGTTCATTTTCAGACAAATATTTTCAACTCATCGTTAGTAGTAATTCACTGACCACAGCATTTAGGAGGATAGCTAATTACTGAAATGTAGCTACAGTGAGGGAAAAAAGTATTTGATCCCCTGCTGATTTTGTACGTTTGCCCACTGACAAAGACATGATCAGTCTATAATTTTAATGGTAGGTTTATTTGAACAGTGAGATACAGAATAACAATAAAAAACTCCAGAGAAACGCAATTCAAATATGTATGTTATGAATTGATTTGCATTTTAATGAGGGAAATACGTATTTGACCCCTCTGCAAAACATGACTTAGTACTTGGTGGTAAAACCCTTGTTGGCAATCACAGATGTCAGACGTTTCTTGTAGTTGACCACCAGGTTTGCACACATCTCAGGAGGGATTTTGTCCCACTCCTCTTTGCAGATCTTCTCCAAGTCATTAATGTTTTGAGCCTGACGTTTGGCAACTCGAACCTTCCGCTCCCTCCTCAGATTTTCTATGGGATTAAGGTCTGGAGACTGGCTAGGCCACTCCAGGACCTTAATGTGCTTCTTCTTGAGCCACTCCTTTGTTGCCTTGGCCGTGTGTTTTGGGTCATTGTCATGCTGGAATACCCATCCACGACTCATGTTCAATGCCCTGGCTGAGGGAAGGATGTTCTCACCCAAGATTTGACGGTACATGGCCCCGTCCATCGTCCCTTTGATGCGGTGAAGTTGTCCTGACCCCTTAGCAGAAAAACACCTCCATAGCATAATGTTTCCACCTCCATGTTTGACGGTGGGGATGGTGTTCTTGTGGTCATAGGCAGCATTTCTCCTCCTCCAAACACGGCGAGTTGAGTGGATGCCAAAGAGCTCGATTTTGGTCTCATTTGACCACAACACTTTCACCCAGTTCTCCTCTGAATCATTCAGATGTTCATTGGCAAACTTCAGACGGGCCTGTATATGTGCTTTCTTGAGCAGGGGGACCTTGCGGGCGATGCAGGATTTCAGTCCTTCACGGCGTAGTGTGTTACCAATTGTTTTCTTTGTGACTATGGTCCCAGCTGCCTTGAGATCATTGACAAGATCCTCCCGTGTAGTTCTGGGCTGATTCCTCACCGTTCTCATGATCATTGCAACTCCACGAGGTGAGAACTTGCATGGTGCCCCAGGCCGAGGGAGATTGACAGTTCTTTTGTGTTTCTTCCATTTGCGAATAATCACACCAACTGTTGTCACCTTCTCACCAAGCTGCTTGGCGATGGTCTTGTAGCCCATTCCAGCCTTGTGTAGGTCTACAATCTTGTCCCTGACATCCTTGGAGAGCTCTTTGGTCTTGGCCACGGTTGAGAGTTTGGAATCTGATTGATTGATTGCTTCTGTGGACAGGTGTCTTTTATACAGGTAACAAGCTGAGATTAGGAGCACTCCCTTTAAGAGTGTGCTCCTAATCTAAGCATTACCTGTATAAAAGACACTTGGGAGCCAGAAATCTTTCTCATTGAGAGGGGGTCAAATACGTATTTCACTCATTAAAATGCAAATCAATTTATAACATTTTTGACATGCGTTTTTCTGGATTTTTTTGGTTTTATTCTGTCTCTCACTGTTCAAATAAACCTACCATTAAAATTATAGACTGATCATTTCTTTGTCAGTGGGCAAACGTACAAAATCAGCAGGGGATCAAATACTTTTTTCCCTCACTGTAGCTACATTTCAGTAATTAGCTATCCTCCTAAATGCTGTGGTCAGTGAATTACTACTAACGATGAGTTGAAAATATTTGTCTGAAAATGAACCAGTCGCCAGTCATTGTTGCCCGTGTCTAACCAGTTGGCTAATGTAGTAAAAAAAATTATGTTAGTAAATACCATTATAGTACTAAATAGCATTTTAATTGTAAGAATAAATAAATCAAAACCTATGCAAGTATTTGCTGTTTTTGTTTTATTACTTTTTATTTTATGGTATTTATTAATGCAAGGCAGAACACTTCTAATAAACCAGCCACATTTTATTATTTTATAGACTAATCTCTAGAATTAGTAAGAAAAATATACTTTATTTCTCAGCTGCCTCCCCAATATCTTTACAGTGTGCTGTGAATTATTAACTTTTCAATATTCACAAGTCCATTCCTCAGACTAAGCTAACATATGGAATTGTTTTAAGATTGTCATACCAAGGATAATTTAGCTATTTGATTTAGAATTTTAGGACCCCTAAGGTATCAAAAAATGAATAAACAAATTATTTAATGAAACATTGAATTTGGCCTTACTGCTATTAGCCCTTATAAGCGTATTGAATAACAGCTTCATACATGGATAACAGATAGTAAAAGAAATCTAAAGGAAATGTGTTCTGAAGTTTCTCTACTATATCTGAGAGATAATTTATAAGAAAGAAAATGAACCTATTTATCCCCTTATTTTAGGCACTAAACTATCAACATACAGTTGAAGTCGGAAGTTTACATACACCTTAGCCAAATACATTTAGACTACGTTTTTTAATCCTAGTAAAAATTCCCTGTTTTAGGTCAGTTAGGATCACCACTTTATTTTAAGAATGTGAAATGTCAGAATAATAGTAGAGAGAATGATTTCTTTCAGCTTTTATTTCTTTCATCACATTCCCAGTGGGTCAGAAGTTTACATACACTCAATTAGTATTTGGTAGCATTGCCTTAAAAATGTTTTACTTGGGTCAAACGTTTCGGGTAGCCTTCCACAAGCTTCCCACAATAAGTTGGGTGAATTTCCTCCTGACAGAGCTAGTGTAACTGAGTCAGGTTTGTAGGCCTCGATCGCACACGCTTTTTCAGTTCTGTCCACAAATGTTCTATAGGATTGAGGTCAGGGCTTTGTAATGGCCACTCCAATACCTTGACTTTGTTGTCCTTAAGCCATTTTGCCACAACTTTGGAAGTATGCTTGGGGTCATTGTCCATTTGGAAGACCCGTTTGTGACCAAGCTTTAATTTCCCAAGTTGTTCAGTGATGCTTAACAGAGCTCCACAGCGGAGGTGTCATAATACCCATAACACCTAGCAATCAAACAGGGAAATGGTTCCAATTGTTTTTCCACCATTCATTTTTCCCATAGGGGATTTTAGAAACACTTAAAATAAGGGCTGTGTTTCGTGTAGGCTTACCCTGGCGTTACATGGTTTTGATAACCATGTAAATCTCTCTCGGACAAGGTGACTTTTATCCGCCATCTTTCCTCCTCACACCTCAGTCAGCTCAGGATCAAAACTCCGAACAGTAATATTGCGCTGCTCTGTCATTTTGTCAACAA
Organism: Coregonus clupeaformis; assembly: GCF_020615455.1. Classification (NCBI taxonomy): domain Eukaryota; kingdom Metazoa; phylum Chordata; class Actinopteri; order Salmoniformes; family Salmonidae; genus Coregonus; species Coregonus clupeaformis. Next base: position 8,498 of record NW_025534660.1, read on the forward strand.
GGCAGCATGGTGGATCGTCCAGAAACATACAACATATATTTTCCATGAAATAAATGTTTGATTTTTCTAATTACTTTTCATTGGAAATGCAGATAAAGCGTTTTTTATCAAAAGCAATCCCTTTTGTAAGGGAAAACACATAATCCTAGTAATTACTCCACGTGCTTAATTATGTCACTTTCTCTCCTCTTTCTAGAGCTCAGTCTTTCCGACCATAAGATCACTAACGTCACGATATAACCTAGGTTTTTTTTCGAGTTCCCAGTTGTCGTGAACGTACCACTAGAAAGAGGCTCGAGTTCCCGAGTTGGAATTCCGAGTTGATGGCCGTTCAAAACGATTTTTCCCAGTCGGAGCTCGTTTTTTTACTCCGAGTTCCCAGTTGCTTGAACGCACTGAAGGCAAAGATTTCCGAGTTCCCAGTTGTTTTGAACGCGGCAATTATAACCAAAGATGGTGGCACAAAGAACGTCAACAGTGACGTAAATGGTCCTAAAAAATAACGCTTGAAAAAGCGCCTATTTGGTTGGATGTCTGTGCATAACTTTATGAGGTCTTTCAATTATTATGCATGTAAAAAAAAATATTGGTGATGGAGATGCCTAACTGGAATCAATATTTGTTCGAAACAATGGTGATAATTTCAAAATCATGGGTCAATCCAATCCAGGCTTATGTTTAGACAGCATTATTTCAGGCCCAAGTGTTTTGGCGTCGTTCAATCATGGCGGAATGGAAGATCTATTGAACTGAGGTGGATCCTCTGTAAAGAAAAACATGTATTTGTCATTTTGGTGGGTGCAACTTCCTTTGGAATAATATGTAGCTAATCTCTTGATCCTGTAAATCAGGATCATAACGACGTTGTACTCATCTCAACACTACATGGTAAGTTGGAAGCTTACTTGCTCCATTTTCCTGGGGGATGCTTGCACAATTTTAAATGCTTGACAACAACAGCTATGCAAACACTGTTTAACTTCGTGTTAGCAAGATAATATACGAATATACATATACTGAGTTACACCCCCATTTGTCCTCAAAACAGCCTCAATTAGTCAGGGCATGGACTCTACAAGGTTTCGAAAATGTTCCACAGGGATGCTGGCCCATGTTGACTCCAATGTTTCCCACAGTTGACTAGTTGGCTGGATGTCATTTGGGTGGTGGACCATTCTTGATACACACGGAAAACTGTTGTGTGAAAAACCCAGCAGTGTTGCAGTTCTTGACACACTCAAACTGGTGCGCCTGGCATCTACTACCATACCCCGTTCAAAGGCACTTAAATATTTTGTCTTGCCCATTCACCCTCTGAATGGCATACATACACAATCCATGTCTCAAGGCTTAAAAGTCATTCTTTAACCTGTCTCCTCCCCTTCATCTATACTGATTGGAGTGGATTTAACAAGTGACATCAATAAGGGATCATAGCTTTCACCTGGTCAGTCTGTCATGGAAAGAGCAGGCGTTCCTAATATTTTATACACGATGTATATTTGCGGTAATGTTGTTAGTTAGTAAGTAATATATGGCACCTTATAGCTTCGGACCGCAATTTGGATCTAGACTAGGTAGCTAGCTACAGTCATAACGGGATATGTGATTCTCCATATCGCAGTTACAGCTTCGCTAGTGTAAAGTTTAGCAAGGAATTTTTCAACTAATCTCTTCTTGTCTGGCAGCTAAAATGGCGAGAGAACTCATCTCTCAGTGCAAAAGGTGGATATAATATCTTTCTGAATTCATTATTATTTTTATTTATTTATTTTTTAGAGCCACCTGCAACTGGACACGGACATTTATGATACAATTTTCTTCTGACTCGAGAAACGACAAAAGTAAGTTTCAAGTTTTAATGTCACATGCACAAGTACAGTGAAATGCCTTTCTTGCAAACTCAAAACCCAACAATGCAATAATAAATAATAATGTATTACTAGAAAAAACATATGTCTGCTGCTGAGGTTCGTGTTTACATGGCTAGATCTTGATGGGACATTGAGCTTAAGTGTTTATTTTTTATTTTTTTATTATGATTATTATTTTAAAGAAAATTTAGGGGGTAGATCAGCTTTAATATTGCAGATAGATTGTAACTTCCATCAATGTAATTGTCTGCATCACTTCCAATCCCCCATGTTTTTTTCTTTCTCGCAAATATGTATACATACATATACACACATACATACATATAAATACATATCCTTTAAAAAAAAATATTTCCCTTTATTACTTTCCAACCCCACCACCCCTTCCCTAATTGGAGTAAACTAGTGAACAACAATGATTAGGCCTCTACTTCCAGCTTATACATACTATATACATTTTATGGACACAGTCAATTTTACAATAATTCTATTTTGTTTGTTTTTACTCCTGAACTTCCTCTACCCTCAACCTCTCCGATCATTTTCATGATGTCCATCCCATTGGGCTTAAGTTAGATGGATTCTTAGCTCTAGTTTGTCTTCCATACAGGGTTCTAGAGCGATGTGCCCAGAAGAGCGTTGCACTACAAGTCTACTTGTAAAAATGTCCATTCTTTAATGCTTTCCTTGTAACTATGTTTGTCTTGTGTAACTGCATGCTTTTTTTAGTTGCTGAAATCTGTAGTTATTTAGTTATTTTAATTTTAACATTTGTCAAACTGCGCCCCGTAATCCACTGTTTTCCAATGCAATAGAGTAGGAAGGTAGGACTGCAAGCGTTCACTACCACTCAATACTTGTATAAATGTCCATTATTTAACGCTTACTGTGTACCTGTGCTTGTCCTGTTCGTTATAGAGTTGTCAGTTGCATTCTTTGCGTCCCCTGTCAAAACAAAGCAATGACGGGCTTCTCCTTCTTCATCAACAAACAACGGCTCCCTTGGCAGAGGTCACTTAAAATGCTACTTTTATAAAAAGCTACGGATTTCACACCGAAAGAAAAGTTTGCAGTTACTTAGGACAAACATAGGTACAAGGAAAGCATGAAAGAATGGACATTTTTACAAGTATCGACTGATAGACTCGATGTAGTCGGTGGTACACTCCACCGACACTCATCGCAACTAAACTCCGTTGGAAGGAGTTGAGTTTACTAAGCTAATGGATCCTAAACCCAATGTTCCGTCGATCCTATTTGTGGTCCGAAGCTAGGCACCCGTAGGCTAGACCCGTAGGCAAAGTTAAACAAACCATACAACAATGCACAAGGACTAATTTTAACAATTTCCACTGAACATTTTATGAAACACATTTACTTGAATAACAGTGCAGATGCAAAGTTTGGTAACATAATGACTGCACCAACAGCACATACTGTCTTACTTAGCATCTGCACGGTTCTTCAAGTAAATGTGTTTTTGTAACATTTTCTGTGGAAATTGATAGAATTATTAGTTGTGCATAGAGTTGTATGGTTTGTTTAACTTTGCAATCATTGGTTTTTGTTTGGCATACATTTTAAAGGGGAAAATCAGAAGCTCAGCCTCACTCTGTTACTGTGTAATTGCCCCTAGGCTCCTGAAAGTGTTATCTAACTAGCTATGCCAATGATGTCTAGAAGGTAACCATATAGCTAACCCTCATTTTTGGAGGCTTATTTAAACCTCTTACTGAAAGCAGGTTCCAACTCAGGGAATAAGCGTACTCATAACAGACCTTTGGTTAGTTAGCTTGTTTCAATCTAGCTTCGGACAGCAACTACGATCTTGACGGGACATTCTGTGCCCAATATCCCGTCAAGATCCTTGTTGCAGTCTGAAGCTAGTATCAATCCTGATTTGGAAGCTGCTGGCCGTGCTTGTTTATGGTAACATCCAGAGTTGAAGAAACTCATTCATATTTCAAATGAAGGATTTGTAGTGTATGGATAATCTACAACAGTGTTTTCAACCCTGGTCCTCGAGTACCCTCAACAGTACACATTTTTATTTTAACCCTGGACAAGCACACCTGATTCAACTTGTCAACTAATCATCAAGCCCTCAATGAGCTGAATGAGGTGTGTTTTTCCAGGGCTACAACAAAAATGTGTACTGTTGGGGGTGCTCGAGGACCAGGGTTGGGAAACACTGACCTAGAAGATGACATATTTGCCATGTCCTCTCCTCTTCTGCTCACTCTAAATGTAGTTGATGATTCAGCAGGTGAAACCGCATCTGGCTGTCACCATGCCTGTGGTGTGGCCCACCCTCCTTGACCTGGGCAGGGATGAGTGTAAGAGAATCCTCCGTAAACTTGGTAAGACCCTTTCAACTTCTCCGGCTTGCCTCTTGCATTAAGTTACTTTTTTTAAATTATTTTTTTATTTAACCTTTACTTAACTAGGCAAGTCAGTTAAGAACAAATTCTTATTTACAATGACGGCCTACCCCGGCCAAATTGTGCGCCGCCCTATGGGACTCCCAATCACAGCCGGATTGTTATACAGCTGGAATCGAACCAGGGTCTGTAGTGACGCCTCTAGCACTGAGATACAGTGCCTTAGACTGCTGTGCCACTTGGGAGACCTGTCACTTTCAAAGAACCCAAAATGTTACTGATGTTTCAGAGTGAAAGCGAAGTTGTTTTTAATGATAGCCCGTATTGTTTCAACAGAGCTGGAGGCGTACGCCGGCGTAATCAGTGCTTTGCGAGCCCAAGGCGACCTCACCAAGGACAAGAAGGACCTCCTCGGAGAACTCACTAAAGTCCTCAGGTAAACCACCGAAGTCACTGTATTTTTTCCATAGCTAGAGGAACCTAGGGAATATGGGGCCCTTTTCTTTGTAAAAACAAACTTTGCCTGTTACTTAATTGCTCATTCTTACTTTGCTAATTGTGTGGTTGTCTCCCACAGCATTTCAACAGAGCGTCATCGTGCCGAGGTCCGTAGGGCCGTCAATGATGAGCGCCTTACCACCATTGCCTATCAGTAAGTCATGTTACCGCCCCAAGATTATCAATACTGAAACTACATACACATTATGAACTACTACCAAATACTAATACACGCATCAGTCCCTCAATGTACCATCAATTTACCCTGACAATTCTCTCTTGTCACAGCATGTCAGGTCCCAACAGCTCCTCAGAGTGGTCCATCGAAGGACGTCGGCTGGTCCCCCTGATGCCCAGACTGGTCCCCCAGACGGCGTTCACCGTGACGGCCAACGCAGTGGCCAGCGCCACAGCCAATCAGAATGCCTCCCTCTTGCTGCCTGCCAAAACAGGAAATAAAGAAGGTAAGATCACCGACAGCTCAAGGTGGAAACTGCCCTTAACCACAGATCTAGGATCAGATTACTTTACTCCTAATCATAACTGGAGGGATTTTGGAGATTAAAAAATATCTGACCCTGTATCAGTGGTTAGGGGTAACATGCTACCTGCAGCATCAACGGAAGACAGAGGAAGACCATAAAGTATCACTTGACATGTCTCGTTATAGTGTCTTTATATGAAGTATGGTTATTTGTTTGCAGTGGTTGTTTGCTACTCCTACACAAGCACCACGTCCACCCCCACCAGTGCCACGGCGCCCAGCGGCAGTGCAGCAGCCACAGTGAAATCCCCCCGTCCGGCCAGCCCTGCCTCCAACGTGGTGGTGCTGCCCAGCGGGAGCACCGTCTATGTGAAAAGTGAGTGTCAGAACAGAGATTCCATGTTTGTTTATTCCTTTACTTCGGAAAGAAAAATAAGTGTTAAGAGCATTGCATTGGTTAAGGGATCTCCGGTGTAACACTCCTTAAACAGAACCTGCAAAATGGAACAAGGCAAACCTCTTAATGTATCACTGCATTTTTTTGTCTCAATTTACATTTGTCTCTGTCTGAATGTTTAGTTTTTCTCTCCCTCTGTCATTCTCTCGCTCACAGGCGTGAGCTGCTCTGACGAGGACGAGAAGCCGCGCAAGCGGAGGCGGACCAACTCCTCGAGCTCCTCCCCCGTGGTGCTGAAAGACCTTGCCAAGGTGGCCCCTCCCTTGTCCAAGACCATCACCGTGCCAGTAAGCGGTAGCCCCAAGATGAGCAACATCATGCAGAGCATCGCCAACTCGCTGCCATCGCACATGTCCCCCGTCAAGATCACCTTCACCAAGCCCACCACCCAGACCACAAACACCACCACGCAGAAGGTGAGCAGGAGAGAACCAACCGGAATTCGTAAGAAAGCCTCTTGTTCTATAGGCAAAGAGTCAATATACTGAGGTGTGAGACAAATAGTATAGGAATGGTTGAATATGTTTGTATGATCGTAAATTATTGCATACTTTCTGCAAATTTGATTGCAAGGGATTGTGTACATGAACTCTATTTTAAGTGATTGTATGTATATACAGTGGGGGAAAAAACTTATTTAGTCAGCCACCAATTGTGCAAGTTCTCCCACTTAAAAAGATGAGAGATGCCTGTAATTTTCATCATAGGTACACGTCAACTATGACAGACAAATTGAGAATTTTTTTTCCAGAAAATCATATTGTAGGATTTTTTAGGAATTTATTTGCAAATTATGGTGGAAAATAAGTATTTGGTCACCTACAAACAAGCACGATTTCTGGCTCTCACAGACCTGTAACTTCTTCTTTAAGAGGCTCCTCTGTCCTCCACTCGTTACCTGTATTAATGGCACCTGTTTGATCTTGTTATCAGTATAAAATACACCTGTCCACAACCTCAAACAGTCACACTCCAAACTCCACTATGGCCAAGACCCAAAGAGCTGTCAAAGGACACCAGAAACAAAATTGTAGACCTGCACCAGGCTGGGAAGACTGCATCTGCAATAGGTAAGCAGCTTGGTTTGAAGAAATCAACTGTGGGAGCAATTATTAGGAAATGGAAGACATACAAGACCACTGATAATCTCCCTCGATCTGGGGCTCCACGCAAGATCTCACCCCGTGGGGTCAAAATGATCACAAGAACGGTGAGCAAAAATCCCAGAACCACACGGGGAGACCTAGTGAATGACCTGCAGAGAGTTGGGACCAAAGTAACAAAGCCTACCATCAGTAACACACTACGCCGCCAGGGACTCAAATCCTGCAGTGCCAGACGTGTCCCCCTGCTTAAGCCAGTACATGTCCAGGCCCGTCTGAAGTTTGCTAGAGTGCATTTGGATGATCCAGAAGAGGATTGGGAGAATGTCATATGTTCAGTTGAAAACTTTTTGGTAAAAACTCAACTCGTCGTGTTTGGAGGACAAAGAATGCTGAGTTGCATCCAAAGAACACCATACCTACTGTGAAGCATGGGGGTGGAAACCAGGACGACTGACCAGGACGACTGATCCGTGTAAAGGAAAGAATGAATGGGGCCATGTATCGTGAGATTTTGAGTGAAAACCTCCTTCCATCAGCAAGGGCATTGAAGATGAAACGTGGCTGGGTCTTTCAGCATGACAATGATCCCAAACACACCGCCCGGGCAACGAAGGAGTGGCTTCGTAAGAAGCATTTCAAGGTCCTGGAGTGGCCTAGCCAGTCTCCAGATCTCAACCCCATAGAAAATCTTTGGAGGGAGTTGAAAGTCCGTGTTGCCCAGCGACACCCCCAAAACATCACTGCTCTAGAGGAGATCTGCATGGAGGAATGGGCCAAAATACCAGCAACAGTGTGTGAAAACCTTGTGAAGACTTACAGAAAACGTTTGACCTGTGTCATTGCCAACAAAGGGTATATAACAAAGTATTGAGAAACTTTTGTTATTGACCAAATACTTTTTTTCCACCATAATTTGCAAATAAATTCAATAAAAATCCTACAATGTGATTTTCTGGAATTTTCTCTCATCTTTTTAAGTGGGAGAACTTGCACAATTGGTGGCTGACTAAATACATTTTTTCCCCACTGTATATACTGATCAAAAATAGAAACGCAACATGCAACAATTTCAACGATTTTACTGAGTTACTGTTCATATAAGGAAATCAGTCGGTTTCACATTACTGGGCTGGGGTGCAGCCATGGGTGGGCCTGGGAGGGCATAGGTTTTTCCCCACAAAATGGCTTTATTACAGACAAAAATACTCCTCAGCACCCCCTCCCCTCAGACAATCCATATTTTATTTCAGCTCATGAAAAATGGGACCAACACTTTACATGTTGGGTTTATATTTTTGTTCAGTATATGAACTTGATTCTACGTGGCTGTATAACTTACTGTATAATGTATGATTTGTCAGGTAATCATTGTGACGACCTCTCCAAGCTCCAACTTCGTGCCCAACATCCTGTCCAAGTCTCACTCCCACAACTACGCGGCGGCCATGTCAAAGCTGGTTTCCACCTCCATGCTGACCTCGGCCAGCCAGAAACAGACGGTGTTCATCCCGGCCAGCTCAAGTCCCTCCTCGGCCCCCTACACGGTTGCTGTGACCACCGTGGTCTCCTCCAGCCCATCTGTGCTCATGTCGACCATAGCGCAGAGTAGGTTTGAGAGTCCCGCAATAGACAAAGATGTTAGATGTGTTCCTTCCAGCAGTGTTCAACAGATGTCAGATATTTTACTCAGGATTTATTACCAGCCTTCGCCCAATTAGAGACAGAGTTTGTCTTGTTGTAGCTACCAAGACCTTATATATATATATATATATATATATATATATATATATATATATATATATATATATATATATATATATATATATATATATATACATACTTTTTTCCCTCACTGAATGTATGTATTTGATCCCCTGCTGATTTTGTATGTTTGCCCACTGACAAAGAAATGATCAGTCTATAATTTTAATGGTCGGTTTATTTGAACAGTGAGAGGCAGAATAACAACAAAAAAATCCAGAAAAACGCATGTCAAAAATGTTATAAATTGATTTGCATTTTAATGAGGGGAAATAAGTATTTGACCCCCTCTCAATCAGAAAGATTTCTGGCTCCCAGGTGTCTTTTATACAGGTAAACGAGCTGAGATTAGGAGCACACTCTTAAAGGGAGTGCTCCTAATCTCAGCTTGTTACCTGTATAAAAGACACCTGTTCACAGAAGCAATCAATCAATCAGATTCCAAACTCTCCACCATGGCCAAGACCAAAGAGCTCTCCAAGGATGTCAGGGACAAGATTGTAGACCTACGCAAGGCTGGAATGGGCTACAAGACCATCGCCAAGCAGCTTGGTGAGAAGGTGACAACAGTTGGTGCGATTATTCGCAAATGGAAGAAACACGAACTGTCAATCTCCCTCGGCCTGGGGCTCCATGCAAGATCTCACCTCGTGGAGTTGCAATGATCATGAGAACGGTGAGGAATCAGCCCAGAACTACACGGGAGGATCTTGTCAATGATCTCAAGGCAGCTGGGACCATAGTCACAAAGAAAACAATTGGTAACACACTATGCCGTGAAGGACTGAAATCCTGCAGCGCCCGCAAGGTCCCCCTGCTCAAGAAAGCACATATACAGGCCCGTCTGAAGTTTGCCAATGAACATCTGAATGATTCAGAGGAGAACTGGGTGAAAGTGTTGTAGTCAGATGAGACCAAAATCGAGCTCTTTGGCATTAACTCAACTCGCCGTGTTTGGATGAGCAGGAATGCTGCCTATGACCCCAAGAATACCATCCCCACCGTCAAACATGGAGGTGGAAACATTATGCTTTGGGGGTGTTTTTCTGCTAAGGGGACAGGACAACTTCACCGCATCAAAGGGACGATGGACAGGGCCATGTACCGTCAAATCTTGGGTGAGAACCTCCTTCCCTCAGCCAGGGCATTGAAAATGGGTTGTGGATGGGTATTCCAGCATGACAATGACCCAAAACACACGGCCAAGGCAACAGGAGTGGCTCAAGAAGAAGCTTATTAAGGTCCTGGAGTGGCCTAGACAGTCTCCAGACCTTAATCCCATAGAAAATCTGTGGAGGGAGCTGAAGGTTCGAGTTGCCAAACGTCAGCCTCGAAACCTTAATGACTTAGAGAAGATCTGCAAAGAGGAGTTGAACAAAATCCCTCCTGAGATGTGTGCAAACCTGGTGGCCAACTACAAGAAACGTCTGACCTCTGTGATTGCCAACAAGGGTTTTGCCACCAAGTACTAAGTCATGTTTTGCAGAGGGGTCAAATACTTATTTCCCTCATTAAAATGCAAATCAATTTATAACATTTTTGACATGCATTTTTCTGGATTTTTTTGTTGTTATTCTGTCTCTCACTGTTCAAATAAACCTATCATTAAAATTATAGACTGATCATGTCTTTGTCAGTGGGCAAACGTACAAAATCAGCAGGGGATTAAATACTTTTTTCCCTCACTGATACATACATACATACATACATACATACAGTACCAGTCAAACATTTGGACACACCTACTCATTCCAGGGTTTTTCTTTATTTTTTACTATTTTCCTCATTGTAGAATAATAGTGAAGACATCAAAACTATGAAATAACACAAATGGAATCATGTAGTAACCAAAAAAGTGTTAATTCAAATCAAAATATATTTTATATTTGAGATTCTTCAAATAGCCACCCTTTGCCTTGATGACAGCTTTGCATACTCTTGGCATTCCCTCAACCAGCTTCACCTGGAATGCTTTTCCAATAGTCTTGAAGGAGTTCCCACATATGCTGAGCACTTGTTGGCTGCTTTTCCTTCACTCTGCGGTCCAACCCATCCCAAACCATCTCAATTGGGTTGAGGTCGGGGGATTATGGAGGCCAGGTCATCTGATATAGCACTCCATCACTCTCCTTCTTGGTCAAATAGCCCTTACACAGCCTGGAGGTGTGTTGGGTCATTGTCCTGTTGAAAAACAAATGATAGTCCCACTAAGCCCAAAACAGATGGGATGGCGTATCGCTGCAGAATGATGTGGTAGCCATGCTGGTTACAGTGAGGGGGGAAAAAGTATTTGAACCCCTGCTGATTTTGTACGTTTGCCCACTGACAAAGAAATGATCAGTCTATAATTTTAATGGTAGGTTTATTTGAACAGTGAGAGACAGAATAACAACAAAAAAAATCCAGAAAAACGCATGTCAGAAATGTTATAAATTGATTTGCATTTTAATGAGGGAAATAAGTATTTGACCCCGTCTCAATCAGAAAGACTTCTGGTTCCCAGGTGTCTTTTATACAGGTAACGAGCTGAGTTAGGAGCACACTCTTAAAGGGAGTGCTCCTAATCTCAGTTTGTTACCTGTATAAAACACCTGTCCACAGAAGCAATCAATCAATCAGATTCCAAACTCTCCACCATGGCCAAGACCAAAGAGCTCTCCAAGGATGTCAGGGACAAGATTGTAGACCTACACAAGGCTGGAATGGGCTACAAGACCATCGCCAAGCAGCTTGGTGAGAAGGTGACAACAGTTGGTGCGATTATTCGTAAATGGAAGAAACACAAAATAATTCTCAATCTCCCTTGGCCTGGGGTCCATGCAAGATCTGACCTCGTGGAGTTGCAATGATCATGAGAACATAACTTTTTTCCCTCTCTGTAAGTGTGCCTTGAATTCTAAATAAAACAGTGTCACCAGCAAAGCACTATTACACCTCCTCCTCCGTGCTTCACGGTGGGAACTACACATGCGGTGATCATCCGTTCACCTACACTGCGTCTCACAAAGACACGGCGGTTGGAACCAAAATCTCAAATTTGGACTCCAGACAAAAGGACAGATTTCCACCGGTCTAATGTCCATTGCTCATTGCTCGTGTTTCTTGGCCCAAGCAAATCTCTTCTTCTTATTGGTGTCCTTTTAGTAGTGGTTTCTTTGCAGCAATTCGACCATGAAGGCCTGATTCACGCAGTCTCCTCTAAACAGTTGATGTTGAGATGTCTGTTACTTGAGCTCTGTGAAGCATTTATTTGGGGCTGCAATTTCTGAGGCTGGTAGCTCTGGGTCTTCCTTTCCTGTGCCTGTCCTCATGAGAGCCAGATTCATCATAGCGCTTGATGGTTTTTGCGACTGCATTTTAAGAAACGTTCAAAGTTCTTGAAATTTTCCGGATTGACTGACCTTCATGTCTTAAAGTAATGATGGACTGTTGTTTCTCTTTGGTTATTTGAGCTGTTCTTGCCATAATATGGACTTGGTCTTTTACTAAATAGGGCTATCTTCTGTATACCAACCCTACCTTGTCACAATACAACTGATTTGCTCAAACGCATTAAGAAGAAAATAAATTCCACAGATTAACTTTTAAGAAGGCACACCTGTTAATTGAAATGCATTCCAGGTGACTACCTCATGAAGCTGGTTGAGAGAATGCCAAGAGTGCGCAAAGCTGTCATTAAGGCAACGGGTGGCTACTTTGAAGAATCTCAAATATAAAATATATTTTGATTTGTTTAACACTTTTTTGGTTACTACATGATTCCATTTGTGTTATTTCATAGTTTTGATGTCTTCACTATTATTCTAAAATGGTGAAAATAAAGAAAAACCCTTTAATGAGTAGTTGTCCAAACTTTTGACTTGTACTGATATATAAACTCAGCAAAAAAAGAAACATCCTCTCACTGTCAACTGCGTTTATTTTCAGCAAAATTTACGTGTAAATATTTGTATGAACATAACAAGATTCAACAACTGAGACATAAACTGAACAAGTTCCACAGACATGTGACTAACAGAAATTGAATAATGTGTCCCTGAACATAGGGGGGGTCAAAAGTAACAGTCAGCATCTGGTGTGGCCACCAGCTGCATTAAATACTGCAGTGCATCTCCTCCTCATGGACTGCACCAGATTTGCCAGTTCTTGCTGTGAGATGATACCCCACTCTTCCACGAAGGCACCTGCAAGTTCCCAGACATTTCTGGGGAGGAATGGTCCTAGCCCTCATCCTCTGATCCAACAGGTCCCGGATGTGCTCAATGGGATTGAGATCCGGGCTCTTTGCTGGCCATGGCAGAACATGTCATGTCAGGATGAGCCTGCAGGACGGGTACCACATGAGGAAGGAGGATGTCTTCCCTGTAACGCACAGCGTTGAGATTGCCTGCAATGACAACATGCTCAGTCCAATGATGATGTGACACACCGCCCCAGACCATGACGGACCCTGCACCTCCAAATCGATCCCGCTCCAGAGTACAGGCCTCGGTGTAACGCTCATTCCTTCAATGATAAACGCGAATCCGACCATCACCCCTGGTGAGACAAAACTGCGACTCGTCAGTGAAGAGCACATTTTGCCAGTCCTGTCTAGTCCAGCGACGCTGGGTTTGTGCCCATAGGCGATGTTGTTGCCGGTGATGTCTGCTGAGGACCTGCCTTACAACAGGCATAAAAGCCCTCAGTCCAGCCTCTTTCAGCCTATTGTGGACAGTCTGAGCACTGATGGAGGGATTGTGCGTTCCTGGTGTAACTCGGGCAGTTGTTGTTGCCATCCTGTACCTGTCCCGCAGGTGTGATGTTCGGATGTACCGATCCTGTGCAGGTGTTTTTACACGTGGTCTGCTGCTGCGAGGACGATCAGCTGTCCGTCCTGTCTCCCTGTAGCGCTGTCTTAGAAGTCTCACTGTACGGACATTGCAATTTATTGCCCTGGCAACATCTTCAGTCCTCATGCCTCCTTGCAGCATGCCTAAGGTACGTTCACGCAGATGAGCAGGGACCGTGGGCATCTTTCTTTTGGTGTTTTTCAGAGTCAGTAGAAAGGCCTCTAGTGTCCTAAGTTTTCATAACTGTGACCTTAATTGCCTACTGTCTGTAAGCTGTTAGTGTCTTAATGACCGTTCCACAGGTGCATGTTCATTAATTGCTTATGGTTCATTGAACAAGCATGGGAAACAGTGTTTAAACCCTTTACAATGAAGATCTGTGAAGGTATTTGGATTTTTACGAATGATCTTTGAAAGACAGGGTCCTGAAAAAGGGAAGTTTTTTTCTTTGCTGAGTTTATATATATATATATATATATATACACACACACAGACATTACCAAAAGTATGTGGACACCTGCTCGTCGAATATCTAATTCCAAAATCATGGGCATTAATATGGAGTTGGTCCCCCCTTTGCTTCTATACCAGCCTCCATTCTTCTGGGAAGGCTTTCCACTAGATGTTGGAACATTGCTGCAGGGGCTTGCTTCCATTCAGCCTCGAGCATTAGTGAGGTCGGGCACTGATGTTGGGCGATTAGGCCTGGCTCGCCGTCAGAGTTCCAATTCATCCCAAAGGTGTTTGATGGGGTTGAGTTCAGGGCTCTGTGCAGCCAGTCAAGTTCTTCCACACCGATCTCAACAAACCATTTCTGTATGGACCTCGCTTTGTGCACGGGGGTACTGTCATGCTGAAACAGGAAAGGGCCTTCCCCAAACTGTTGCCACAAAGTTGGAAGCACAGAATTGTCTAGAATGTCATTGTATGCTGTAGCGTTAAGATTTCCCTTCCCTGGAACTAAGGGGCTTAGCCTGAACCATGACAAACAGCCCCGGACCATTATTCCTCTTCCACCAAACTTCACAGTTGGCGCTATGCATTGGGGCAGGTGGCGTTCTCCTGGCATCAGACAAACCCAGATATGTCTGGCAGATGGTGAAGCATGATTCATCACTTCAGAGAACGCGTTTCCACTGCTCCAGCGTCCAATGGCGGCGAGCTTTACCCCACTCCATCCGACGCTTGGCATTGCGCATCGTGATCTTAGGCTCAACCATGGAAACCCATTTCATGAAGCTCCCGACGAACAGTTCTTGTGCTGACGTTGCTTCCAAAGGCAGTTTGGAACTCGAGTTTTGCAACCGAGGACAGACTATTTCTACGCGCTTCAGCACTCGGCGGTCCCGTTCTGTGAGCTTGTGTGTCCTACCACTTCGCGGCTGAGCCGTTGTTGCTCCTAGACGTTTCCACTTAACAATAACAGCACTTACAGTTGACCGGTGCAGCTCTAGCAGGGCAGAAATGTGACGAACTGACTTGTTGAAAAGGTGGCATACTATGACTTTGCCACGTTGAAAGTCACTGAGCTCTTCAGTATGGGCATTCTACTGCCAATGTTTGTCTATGGAGATTGCATGACTGTGCTTGATTATAATTGTTTTACACCTGTCAGCAACGGGTGTGGCTGAAATAGTCCATTCCACTAATTTGAAGGGGTGTCCACATACTTTTGTATCCATCTATTAAATATACATTTTAAACTGGAACTGTGCGTATGTAATTGGGCCACTATTTCCTGTCCTCTCCCTGTGCCAGGTGGCTCGTCGGCGGGTGTGAAGGTGGCCTCTGCCAGGCTCCCCTCTCCTAAGACCATGGTGGGGTCTCCCACCCAGATTCTGTCCCAGTTCCCCAAGCAGCACCCGCAGTCCCCCAAGCAGCAGCAGCAGGGCTCCCCCATGGGGACCGGCGCCATGGGCCAGGCCTCCAACACTCCCCCCAGCTCCAAGCCCATCATTCAGATCAAGGAGGAGTCAGGTGAGCACAGGGTGTAAACCCGAAACCCACTGGTGTTAGTACTCTACCCTGAGTTTCCCCATTATAGTTTTTTTAATGAGTGTGCAATGTTTCATTTTCTGGACCTTCTCACCTGAACTTGGTTAAGTGTACAGAAAATCTGGGGGTGAACAAATATGTGACCTATGTAATTACTTAACGATTTGTCTAATTGTTCCTATAGGTGTGAAAATCATCACCCAGCAGATGCAGCCCAGTAAGATCCTGCCCAAGCCCTCCTCTGCAGGCATGCCCAGCAGCAGCTCCTCCCCCATCATGGTCGTCAGTAGCAACGGGGCCATCATGACCACCAAGCTGGTGTCCCAGCCCACAGGTGTAACTTCTCATAGAAACTCCCTAAACAGACAGAACTGTCGTCCAAGCATGTATATAATACACAAAGACAGCAGATGGCAGCACTGGTTTGGACAATAGTTTGATTTAAGTTAATTGTTTAGGCATTGTTCTGTGTGCTTTTATCCTTTATTCTATCTGTAGATATTGATATGGAGAAAGAAAACTGTGCTAAGTGAGGACCTGTCAATTGTTTTAATTTAAATTGAGGAAAAGCATTGTTTTTGTGCAGGCACCCAGGCCACCTACTCGAGGCCCACCGTGAGCCCCACTATTGGAGCCAGGATGGCGACGTCGGCCAGTGGTGCCACCTACGTCAAGACCACCAGTGGCAGCATCATCACGGTGGTCCCAAAGTCTATGGCCACATTGGGCAGCAAGATCATCAGCAGCAACATTGTGTCTGGTGAGACTGGTATTATTTTTCTACACTTCTGTAGTGTTTAGGGATGTGAACGTTTAAACGTTAAAACATCTAAAGAAAATTGGGATCATTAACTAAGAAATAATCCTAACCAACATTTTTTTTTTTTTTTACAACACATTTTTTTTGCAGTGCAGTTATCACAAAACTACCATAAAATGGGTCATGATCAACATCATAAAGTAAAAAAATTAAATAAACAAATACTTAACCCAACAAAGCTGTAACGTTAGGATGAGAATATTATTATTATTTTAGCTGCTTTATTAACCGGATCTGTAATGCAGGGCTAATTGAGACTACATAACTGTAACTGTGCACATTATCCCCTTCCTACAGTAAATAACGTTCACCTTATTAAAGGGGTTTGTTCCTAAACCCCTCTGACTCGTTGTTGGACTGTCTGTCAAATTGCGCAACTCTCTCACTCAGGGAGAGCGAGGTAGAGCTAGAGCGAAAGCTACGTCACAGGGTTATACAGCCCCCCACTCACTGCAGCACTAGATAGAACTTTGTGGAATAACGCAAATCAACAAAAAATATATACGTTCTGTCAGAGCGATAGGGCTGACCCCATGTCGATAGGCTGTTGGTCGACTGAGATTTCTTTAGTCGAGCAGTAGCAAAAAAAATATAATAAAAAATATCATGGTGTACAAGACACCTGTGTGATTCACGCCTGTCTGAGTGGACTGATCAGTTGTGGAGGCCGTTGGGATGGCACAGTCCATCAGTTGACCGAGATTTATTTAGTTGAGCAGTGGAAGAAAAAAATAATTATATATATATATATATATATATACACACACACACACAGTGCATTCGGACCCTTTACCCTTTTCAACATTTTGTTACATTACGGCTTTATTCTAAAATGTATTAAATTTTTTTCATCATCAATCTACACACAATACCCCATAATGACAAAGCGAAAATAGGTTTTTAGACATAAAAAGAAAAAAGGAAATACATTATTTACATAAGTACTCAGACCCTTTGCTATGAGACTCAATTGAGCTCAGGTGCATCCTGTTTCCGTTGATCATCCTTGATGTTTCTACAACTTGATTGGAGTCCACCTGTGGTAAATTCAATTGATTGGACATGATTTGGAAAGGCACCCACCTGTCTATATAAGGCCATAAGGTCGATGGAATTGTCCGTAGAGCTCCGAGACAGGATTGTGTCGCGCCACAGATCTGGGGAAGGGTACCAAAACATTTCTGCAGCATTGAATATCCCCAAGAACACAGTTGCCTCCATCATACTTAAATGGAAGAAGTTTGGTACCACCAGGACTTTTCTTAGAGCTGGCCGCCCGGCTAAACTGCGCAATCAGGGGAGAAGGGCCTTGGTCAGGAAGGTGACCAAGAACCCCATGGTCACTCTGACAGAGCTCTAGAGTTCCTCTGTGGAGATGGGAGAACATTCCAGAAGGACAACCATCTCTGCAGCACTCCACCAATCAGGCCTTTATGCTAGAGTGGCCAGACGGAAGCCACTCCTCAGTAAAAGGCACATGACAGCCCGCTTGGAGTTTGCCAAAAGGCACCTAAAGACTCTGACCATGAGAAACAAGATTCTCTGGTCTGATGAAACCAAGATTGAACTCTTTGGCCTGAATGCCAAGCGTCACGTCTGGAGGAAACCTGGCACCATCCCTACGGTGAAGCATGGTGCTGGCAGCATCATGCTGTGGGGATGTATTTCAGCGGCAGGGACTGGGAGACTAGTCAGGATCGAGGGACCGATGAATGGAGCAAAGTACAGAGATCCTTGATGAAAACCTGCTCCAGAGCACTCAGGACCTCAGACTGGGGCGAAGGTTCACCTTCCAACAGGACAACGACCCTAAGCACACAGCCAAGACAACGCAGGAGTGGCTTTGGGACAAGTCTCAATGTCCTTGAGTGGCCCAAACAGAGCCCGGACTTGAACCCGATCAACCATGTCTGGAGAGACGATCTGCAGAGAAGAATGGGAGAAACTCCCCAAATACAGGTGTGCCAAGCTTGTAGCGTCATACCCAAGAAGAGACGTTGATTCAACAAAGTACTGAGTAAAGGGTCTGAATACTTATGTAAATGTGAAATTTCTGTGTCTAAAAACCAGTTTTTGCTTTGTCATTATGGGGTATTATATGTAGATTGATGAGGGGATAAACTATTTAATCCATTTTAGAATAATGCTGTAACGTAACAAAATGTGGAAAAAGTCAAGGTGTCTGAATACTTTCCGAATGCACTGTATATCATGGTGTACAAGACACCTGTCTGATTCGCGCCTGTCTGAGTGTTCTGATCCATTGTGGAGGCCGTGGGGATGGCACAGTTCTTCAGTCAAACACGTGCTTCTGAAATTGAATATGGTTATATTTCATAAGAACAATAGTGCAACACTAATAACAAATAATATTATTTAATAACAAATACGCTTTCTCCCGAGTTGGATAGTGGTCGCTGTCCGCGGTTCAGAAACACATA
This sequence comes from Coregonus clupeaformis, assembly GCF_020615455.1. Lineage (NCBI taxonomy): Eukaryota > Metazoa > Chordata > Actinopteri > Salmoniformes > Salmonidae > Coregonus > Coregonus clupeaformis. The sequence continues at coordinate 27,147 of NW_025534660.1, forward strand.
ATTGCGCTGTTGAATCCTTTTCGTAGACCATGTTGCTGCAGTTGAAGTCGGGAGTTTACATACACCTTAGCCAAATACATTTAAACTCAGTTTTTCACAATTCCTGACATTTAATCCTAGTAAAAATTCCCTGTCTCAGGTCAGTTAGGATCAACACTTTATTTTAAGAATGTGAAATGTCAGAATAATAGTAGAGAGAATAATTTATTTCAGCTTTTATTTATTTCATCACATTCCCAGTGGGTCAGAAGTTTACATACACTCAATTAGTATTTGGTAGCATTGCCTTTAAATTGTTTAACTTGGGTCAAGTTTTTCGGGTAGCCTTCCACAAGCTTCCCACAATAAGTTCGGTGAATTTTGGCCCATTCCTCCTGACAGAGCTGATGTAACTGAGTCAGGTTTGTAGGCCTCCTTGCTCGCACACGCTTTTTCAGTTCTGCTCACACATTTTCTATAGGATTGAGGTCAGGGCTTTGTGATGGCCACTCCAATACCTTGACTTTGTTGTCCTTAAGCCATTTTGCCACAACTTTGAAAGTATGCTTGGGGTCATTGTCCATTTGGAAGACCCATTTGTGACCAAGCTTTAACTTCCTGACTGATGTCTTGAGATGTTGCTTCAATATATTCATATAATTTTCCTTCCTCATGATGCCATCTATTTTGTGAAGTGCACCAGTCCCTCCTGCAGCAAAGCACCCCCACAGCATGATTCTGCCACCCCCATGCTTCACGGTTGGGATGGTGTTCTTCGGCTTGCAAGGTACCCCCTTTTTCCTCCAAACATAACAATGGTCATTATGGCCAAACGGTTCTATTTTTGTTTAATCAGACCAGAGGACTTTTCTCCAAAAAGTACGACCTTTGTCCCCATGTGCAGTTACAAACCGTAATCTTTTGGAGCAGTGGCTTCTTCCTTGCTGAGCGGCCTTTCAGGTTATGTCTATATAGGACTCGTTTTACTGTGGATATAGATACTTTTGTACCTGTTTCCTCCAGCATCTTCACAAGGTCCTTTGCTGTTGTTCTGGGATTGATTTGCACTTTTCGCACAAAAGTACGTTAATCTCTAGGAGAAAGAACGCGTCTCCTTCCTGAGCGGTATGACGGCTGCGTGGTCCCATGGTGTTTATACTTGCATACTATTGTTTGTACAGATGAACGTGGTACCTTCAGGCGTTTTGATAATTTCTCCCATGGATGAACCAGACTTGTGGAGGTCTACAATTTTTTTTCGGAGGTCTTGGCTGATTTCTTTTGATTTTCCCATGATGTCAAGCAAAGACGCACTGAGTTTGAAGGTAGGCCTTGAAATACATCCACAGGTACACCTCCAATTGACTCAAATGATGTCAATTAGCCTATCAGAAGCTTCTAAAGCCATGACATCATTTTCTGGAATTTTCCAAGCTGTTTAAAGGCACAGTCAACTTAGTGTATGTAAACCTTTGACCCACTGGAATTCTGTTATAGTGAATTATAAGTGAAATAATCTGTCTGTAAACAATTGTTGGAAAAATTACTTGTGTCATGCACAAAGTAGATGTCCTAACCGACTTGCCAAAACTATAGTTTGTTAAGAAGAAATTTGTGGAGTGGTTGAAAATGAGTTTTAATGACTCCAACCTAAGTGTATGTAACCGTTTACTTGACATGTCATTGCATGAGGCTTGGTGGTCGCGGGACCGAGACCGAGACATGAAAAATGCAAGTCCAATTCAAGATCATGATTGTAATTCTGTCAAATCACCACCATAGTAAGAGTTCAAAATGTCCAGTATTTCTGTGTTCATATTTCAGAACAACATATGGAGTCTTTAGATATTCAGAATAGTGAAAAAATGAATGCTGAGCGAAAATAGAGCCACTCTACAAATTATTACTAACCCAAACACAGCGGGGGAAAATGGGCCTTCTACGCCTTCAGAGAAGGGCTAAGGATTTCTAAAATAATAATAATAAGAATTATTATATTATTATTTTCAATGATGTTCTGATGTAATCTCTTCAGTTTTTGTTGGAAAGGAAAGACTTAATACTGAAGAGAAAAAAAGATCCAATCAGGCTTTTTCTTTGCTGCTCTCTGGGGAGGTATATCTAGCTAGCTAAGTCAGACATTGGCTAGGCCATCAGAAGCTAGATAAAGGCATCTGCCATTCAACTGTATTAGGGCAACATTTTGGAGTGACAGTGGAATCAACCAATCATATTTTGACTTAATGAGTGGGACCGTTTTTACAAAAACATGGAAACGTCTGCCTTCTTGAAGGCCAACAGGTCACTGCACAATAGCGAGCAATTGTTTTCCCACGGTCTAGCTAGATAGCTTTTGTTGTCGGCTAGTTTGCAGCGGGTGCAGCAGGTGTTATCAAAGAGGATGTTGTTGCTAATTTGTCGGCTAATTTGCTTCTCCCTTTTCAAAAATAACTTTTAACAAGAAGTTAAGTTTCAAATGATCATCTGGTGAGTGGAGCAGTGTTTTGTTTATTGACCTTCAACAAATTAACTTTTAAGAAGGCACACCTGTTAATTGAAATGCATTCCAGGTGACTACCTCATGAAACTGGTTGAGAGAATGCAGAGTGTGCAAAGCTGTCATCAAGGCAAAGGGTGGCTATTTGAAGAATCTCAAATATAAAATATATTTTGATTTGTTTAACACTTTTTTGGTTACTACATGATTCCATGTGTTATTTCATAGTTTTGATGTCTTCACTATTATTCTACAATGTAGAACATAGTAAAAATAAAGAAAAACCCTGGAATGAGTAGGTGTGTCCAAACTTTGACTGGTAGTATATGTAAACACCACGGAGTCCTCTTACATTTGGGAACTTTACAGTCCTATAGATAAAATAACCATGAAAAGGTAGGCTCTCTCTCCCTCAGTTATGCACATCAACAACAACAAGATCAACAACTAATGCTAGCCAGAGCAAGCTGAGCTAAAATCTAACGAAGGAACATTAGATAATCCCTCTCAAACCTTTTCAGCTAGTTGCACTGATAAACGATGGGGAATTGTAGCCTCCTCGTCCTTCTGCAGCTTGCCTGCCAATGCATGCTTGTCTCAACCAAGCACCCAAGCAAACTGGCTAAAGTTGCCTAGCTTGCTAGCTAGCTACTTCCAGAGAGACATGAGAGAACACCTCACTGACCATTTTACTCGCATTAGCAGAGCTGATTATGCTGTTTACATGTTATCTAGAGCATTCTTGACTAACTATTACTTTTTTGCCTACGTTTACTGACACCGGTCATATTCAGCAGGTGTTGCGCATTCCTAAATTCATCAGTTGTTCTGCTCTCTGGCACACTCAGACGAGAGTGCTCTGAAATCGAAGTAGATGGCCAGAGTGAATTTGCGAACGCAAGAGATATACAGTGGGGAAAAAAAGTATTTAGTCAGCCACCAATTGTGCAAGTTCTCCCACTTAAAAAGATGAGAGAGGCCTGTAATTTTCATCATAGGTACACATCAACTATGACAGACAAATTGAGGAAAAAAAATCCAGAATATCACATTGTAGGATTTTTAATGAATTTATTTGCAAATTATGGTGGAAAATAAGTATTTGGTCACCTACAAACAAGCAAGATTTCTGGCTCTCACAGACCTGTAACTTCTTCTTTAAGAGGCTCCTCTGTCCTCCACTCGTTACCTGTATTAATGGCACCTGTTTGAACTTGTTATCAGTATAAAAGACACCTGTCCACAACCTCAAACAGTCACACTCCAAACTCCACTATGGCCAAGATCAAAGAGCTGTCAAAGGACACCAGAAACAAAATTGTAGACCTGCACCAGGCTGGGAAGACTGAATCTGCAATAGGTAAGCAGCTTGGTTTGAAGAAATCAACTGTGGGAGCAATTATTAGGAAATGGAAGACATACAAGACCACTGATAATCTCCCACGATCTGGGGCTCCACGCAAGATCTCACCCCGTGGGGTCAAAATGATCACAAGAACGGTGAGCAAAAATCCCGAACCACACAGGGGGACCTAGTGAATGACCTGCAGAGAGCTGGGACCAAAGTAACAAAGCCTACCATTAGTAACACACTACGCCGCCAGGGACTAAAATCCTGCAGTGCCAGACGTGTCCCCCTGCTTAAGCCAGTACATGTCCAGGCCTGTCTGAAGTTTGCTCGAGTGCATTTGGATGATCCAGAAGAGGATTGGGAGAATGTCATATGAAACCAAAATATAACTTTTTGGTAAAAACTCAACTCGTCGTGTTTGGAGGACAAAGAACGCTGAGTTGCATCCAAAGAACACCATACCTACTGTGAAGCATTGGGGTGGAAACATCATGCTTTGGGGCTGTTTTTCTGCAAATGGACCAGGACGACTGATCCGTGTAAAGGAAAGAATGAATGGGACCATGTATCGTGAGATTTTGAGTGAAAACCTCCTTCCATCAGCAAGGGCATTGAAGATGAAACGTGGCTGGGTCTTTCAGCATGACAATGATCCCAAACACACCGCCCGGGCAACGAAGGAGTGGCTTCGTAAGAAGCATTTCAAGGTCCTGGAGTGGCCTAGCCAGTCTCCAGATCTCAACCCCATAGAAAATCTTTGGAGGGAGTTGAAAGTCCGTGTTGCCCAGCGACAGCCCCAAAACATCACTGCTCTAGAGGAGATCTGCATGGAGGAATGGGCCAAAATACCAGCAACAGTGCGTGAAAACCTTGTGAAGAAAACGTTTGACCTGTGTCATTGCCAACAAAGGGTATATAACAAAGTATTGAGAAACTTTTGTTATTGACCAAATACTTATTTTCCACCATAATTTGCAAATAAATTCATAAAAAATCCTACAATGTGATTTTCTGGATTTTTTTTTCTCATTTTGTCTGTCATAGTTAACGTGTACCTATGATGAAAATTACAGGCCTCTCTCATCTTTTTAAGTGGGAGAACTTGCACAATTGGTGGCTGACTAAATACTTATTTTCCCCACTGTATGATATGCTAACAGTCGTTCAAGTTCTTGCTAGCTAACCAAATGACACCTGTCTCTAGCTGTGTATAGGCACCGAAAACGATATGAGGGGAAAAAGTCAGTCACTCACCCACTCCTCCAATGGCATTACATGACATCCTCCTAGCAGCTAGCTAACGTTAGGCTCTGTGTTTTTAGCTTGCTACCTAAATAGATATGCTAGCCTATTAGCCACGTAATGACTGACTTGTGATCATTGCCCTTGCTAGTTTGCTTGTATTGACATTCCCAGCCTTAGTTACAGTTGTCCGTTTTTGTCCAGAATATTGAGTCATTGAAACTGAAACAGTGCATCCCGAATGGAGGCAGCAAACAATGTACCAGGCCAGCTGTGTTTTACAACCTGATAGCAATATTTTTTGTACTTCCAAGAAATGTATTTGTGAATGATATTAATCATGCATTGAACTGCGTTCATGTATTCTGCCAACAATGACTTAGTGTATGGCATGGAACATTGAGTCAAATAGAAAACCTCTTTATAAAGTTGGTTTTATAGCATAAACTGGGAATTTGATATTTTCGACTGATATTATGATTGTCTATTTGTTTCATATCTGCAAAGTAGTTCAAACACTGTCAGTTCTACTTTAAACTTTAGGTCACCTGTTACTTTGTGTGCTAAACATGAAATGTTTTTTGCAATTTGGAAGTAATAGTTGTTAATTTTCGATTGGGAAATGCTTAATGGTTGTGTTTTTGTATTCTTATGATTGGAACCTACTGGCTTATTATGTCAGAGTGAATGGACTGCTTATCCTTTAACATCATGCTATGTGTGACTGCTGTCTTTCCATCAGCCCTATACAGTGGTGTAGTGGTGCCTGGAGAAGTGGTTATACTCTAATTTTGCCAAAAAGTTCCCAAACGGCCCACCCAGCGAAGGAAAGGCACCCTGTGTGAAAAATCCTATGTTTTCCTATATCTTTTTCAGATTTTCACTCTCAAAATCATTAATTTTTTTGAAAAACAACAACAATTTGATGGTCTAAGTCCACAACAATGCTTAAACCGCATCAATCTGATTGGGTGGGCCTGTCACGGCCTGTCTCCCCAGTGGGTGGGCCTCTGTCCACCCAGGCCCATCCATGTCTACGCCCCCAATGCAAACAGCCCATGATGACAATTGCACATCAACTTTTTCAATACCTGGTTTGCGTACCCATTGTTGCCTTATTTAGCATTTACTGGTAGATATCATAAGTTGAAACGTCTTTCCTACCCTAACGGCTACCGATGTCCTCCTTCTGTGAGCTGCTCCTTGACAAAACCAGTTGAGAGCTGCATGCTCTTGCTGCCTGCAGATGATATTCCGCTGAAAGTAGGCTATGTGTGTGGCACACGTGAATATATTTCACGTGCTTTGCGATTGTGTAGGCTACTTTTGCATGATTTCTCTATTGTACTACATAATTGATAAGTCGTGTACCTCCACTACATTACTTTATATGCATCAATAGGGATTAAGAAGTGAGTATAAGCAATGCCCACTGAAAGAAAAGTGGGTATACGGCTTATACCTGCGCATAACCTCCACTACACCACTGGCCCTTTGCGTTTTACAAAAAGTGCACTCCTACATGAGTGCGCTGGTATTACGGTTGCTGTCCTTTCAGAATCACAAACCAGTCACACACTGAAGGCCTATAGGTTCGCCACTGCGCAAACATGTCTAATAATGTATATAAAGGCTGTTAAGATATTAATGTTTCAAGAAAGGAGTGTATATATTTGTCCTGGCGAAGCGGTTTTATGCGCTGACTGAATGGGAGCTGATAATTATTGGAAGCTGATAATTTTTTACCCCGAGTCAAGGCTGAGACAAGACCGAGACACTCAATAAGTGGTCTCGAGACCGGACTCGAGACTGGTCTCGAGTACTATAAAACTGGAGCAAACCACAACTTCATTATAATCAGTAGCGTAACTGTTAAATGTGCCTGGCTTTATAAATAATATATCTACAGAAATAAGATAAAATTGAACTACCCTTGAATAATTAGCTTAAACAATAAATAAACCGTTCCATTTCTGAAATTGCATTCACGAATGAATGCGACTGTTTTTAGTCTTTGCTGTAATAAAGGCTTAACAAAAATACAACGTTACAACAGACTCTCTGTTACGCTTATAATTTATTTAGTGTTTACATTGTTCCAAACGGTCAGAATAATTATATTGTAATCTATACAGCACCTGTTTGGCACACATAATATGCACGCAGCTCTTGCTCCTTACCTTCTTTTTCTTGAACTCCAGTATTTTCCTCAACTAGTCAAATTTATTCTACACATCTGACTTTCCCTTTACCACCTGAGCAACCAGTAAATGTTCCCCATTTCGAGTTTATTTGTCACGTCCTCTGCATCCATTTTGCTGTCACATGTGTTACGGTGTTGAGAGTTTGTTATAACCAATTTATTGATGTGATTATGATATGCTATAGGTCATGCCCTATTGTGCCCTATTCTGACGGGATTACATTACATTTAACATTTAAGTCATTTAGCAGACGCTCTTATCCAGAGCGATTTACAGTTAGTGAGTGCATACATTTGTCATACTGGCCCCCCGTGGGGAGCGTCACTGCACAGCTATTTTCAGGTCTCTCCAGAGATGTTAGATTACTTTTACTGGGGGAGGTCGGGCAATGTAATTATGTGCACGAGCACAAAACACAGCATCTGTAATTTTAGTCCCGTCCGAATCTGACATGTCAGTCGGAGAGTAACAATTCCAGCCAGAATAACCTACTGTTTTTTGGCGAACTCCAAGGTCTTCTGATAATACTAGTCCCGTGCGAATCGACATCCCTGTGTTTTGAGAGAATTGTCTCAGTTTGACAGGTATTGCTCGCGGTTTGCGCAAGAAAACAATAACTGATTCGATAAATTGAAATAAGTGCTGTGCAAAAGCTATATATGAATGATCTACATGTAGCTATCAACTTTCACAGTGAATGCTTTTGTTTATGTTTTGTGCGTATGAATTGAATATTGCCAAATGCATCAGAAAACCCTTGCTGTTAATAGATTGTAAAGCAGCATACAACTGACCTAAATGTTTGGAAATGATAAATTAACTTTCTAATCCATAGCCTTATAACGCACCTCAAGTGCAACTGCACTGTTTAGCTCGCATCTGAAGGCTGGGGGGCATTTAGTACATACTGTGGGTTGTTAAAATATCCTAATGATTATGATCACACTTCATCAATTAAAAAATTATGGCTTCAATATACCAAAGATGGTATGGTTTAGAAACTTGGGAACCAAGCTTGAGTTATCAGTGTGGCCCTATCACCTAGACATGTTGAAATACTGTATCCCGTGTGGCTCAGTTGGTAGAGCATAGCGCTTGCAATGCCAGGGTTGTGGGTTCGATTCCCACGGGGGACCAGCACGGGGGGAAAAAGTATGAAAATGTATGCACTTGCGTTTGCTAAATTACTAAAATGTAAAAATGAAAATCTTCACTTCATAACTTCACTCTTCTGTCATAACTGTCAATTTATTGAGGGAAAAAAACTCAATTAGAATTACAGTGGGCAGTTTGTAAAAAAACTAATCCCGTCCGAATAGTCCTCTGGAATAACGGACATTCTGGAGTCATAATTACATAACCAACGTTCTCTAGTAATAATAGTCCCGTGCGAATACGTCTTTGAGTCACGTAAAGAGAGCAAGGGTTGAAGGAATAGGGATTTCGGTAACAGAACTTTTCAGTCAGAAATGGCTGTAATTATGTTGCAGCTTCAGCAACACGGACAGCGTGATAAACACTTTGATGTTCTGTGGTGTTCGCTGCAGCAGGGAGGAGAGCGACAACGGGTGCTAGTCACACAGTCACTTGCTGTCTTTTATCTTTTAACACAGAGCAGGAAGTCTGAGCCCGGCCCGGCATAATCAAATCAGTTGCTGGTTGGACTCCCTCTAGTCATTTGTGTGTCATAATTATTTAATCAAACAGTGTGCTTAAATCATCAGACAAGCTCAGTGCATATAGTTGATTTGATTAAAACACATAGGATGTGTCAATATATGGAAAGATACACGTTTAAAAATTGGTCGAAAGAACAGACGACTCTTGGTCGACCAAGATTTTGTTTTGTCAGGGACGTCCCTACAGAGCGAAAATACTAAATTTGAAGTACAATCGATTGTGAGATATGGCATATACATTTTATGTGATAAGTTTGGTTCGTGGGTTCACAATTTTACCTTTTCTGAGATAGCTGTCAAGCAAGGAGGAATTTCCAGCCAGCTCATGCAACAACACAAGCACAATAATCACAACACACCGGCAGTTTTCAAAATAGCCTACATCAGACTTTATTTTTTATTTTATTTTTAGCACATCACCCGACCAAACACAACACGCCTTTTACTATATTGTCAGAAGCATCATCAGACCTCGGTTGTAGCCAATTTAATTTCTCTCTTTCAATGCTCTGGAAACCAAACAGAAAATGCTTGCTCTAAAGATGGCATCGTAGCCACACAAATACATTAGAAGATACAGTGGGGAAAAAAAGTATGTGCAAGTTCTCCCACTTAAAAAGATGAGAGAGGCCTGTAATTTTCATCATAGGTACACGTCAACTATGACAGACAAAATGAGAAAAAGAATTCCAGAAAATCACATTGTAAGATTTTTTATGAATTTATTTGCAAATTATGGTGGAAAATAAGTATTTGGTCAATAACAAAAGTTTCTCAATACTTTGTTATATACCCTTTGTTGGCAATGACACAGGTCAAACGTTTTCTGTAAGTCTTCACAAGGTTTTCACACACTGTTGCTGGTATTTTGGCCCATTCCTCCATGCAGATCTCCTCTAGAGCAGTGATGTTTTGGGGCTGTCGCTGGGCAACACAGACTTTCAACTCCCTCCAAAGATTTTCTATGGGGTTGAGATCTGGAGACTGGCTAGGCCACTCCAGGACCTTGAAATGCTTCTTACGAAGCCACTCCTTCGTTGCCCGGGCGGTGTGTTTGGGATCATTGTCATGCTGAAAGACCCAGCCACGTTTCATCTTCAATGCCCTTGCTGATGGAAGGAGGTTTTCACTCAAAATCTCACGATACATGGCCCCATTCATTCTTTCCATTACACGGATCAGTCGTCCTGGTCCCTTTGCAGAAAAAACAGCCCCAAAGCATGATGTTTCCACCCCCATGCTTCACAGTAGGTATGGTGTTCTTTGGATGCAACTCCGCATTCTTTGTCCTCCAAACACGACGAGTTGAGTTTTTACCAAAAAGTTATATTTTGGTTTCATCTGACCATATGACATTCTCCCAATCCTCTTCTGGATCATCCAAATGCACTCTAGCAAACTTCAGACGGGCCTGGACATGTACTGGCTTAAGCAGGGGGACACGTCTTTCACTGCAGGATTTGAGTCCCTGGCGGCGTAGTGTGTTACTGATGGTAGGCTTTGTTACTTTGGTCCCAGCTCTCTGCAGGTCATTCACTAGGTCCCCCCGTGTGGTTCTGGGATTTTTGCTCACCGTTCTTGTGATCATTTTGACCCCACTGGGTGAGATCTTGCGTGGAGCCCCAGATCGAGGGAGATTATCAATGGTCTTGTATGTCTTCCATTTCCTAATAATTGCTCCCACAGTTGATTTCTTCAAACCAAGCTGCTTACCTATTGCAGATTCAGTCTTCCCAGCCTGGTGCAGGTCTACAATTTTGTTTCTGGTGTCCTTTGACAGCTCTTTGGTGGAGTTTGGAGTGTGACTGTTTGAGGTTGTGGACAGGTGTCTTTTATACTGATAACAAGTTCAAACAGGTGCCATTAATACAGGTAACGAGTGGAGGCCAGAGGAGCCTCTTAAAGAAGTTGTTACAGGTCTGTGAGAGCCAGAAATCTTGCTTGTTTGTAGGTGACCAAATACTTATTTTCCACCATAATTTGCAAATAAATTCATAAAAAATCCTACAATGTGATTTTCTGGATTTTTTTTCTCAATTTGTCTGTCATAGTTGACGTGTACCTATGATGAAAATTACAGGCCTCTCTCATATTTTTAAGTGGGAGAACTTGCACAATTGGTGGCTGACTAAATACTTTTTTTCCCCACTGTAATTGTCGATCTGATCAGAAACACGGCGCTCACAACCTTTATCTCCTAAATTATGTCGCCGGTGTATTTTGTTTACATTTTGGAATATATTACGCAATAGGTTATGAGGTTTATACCTGTACATCCAGACTCGATTCCTGTGCGCGAAACAACACACAACGAGCTCGACATGTCACACCCTGGCTCTGGGACTCTATATGTTGAGCCAGGGTGTGTTCATTCTATGTGTTGTGTTTCTATGTCGGGAGTTCTAGTTGTGCTATTTCTATGTTGGCCTGAGTGGCTCCCAATCAGAGGCAACGAGTGTCAGCTGTTGTTGGTTGTCTCTGATTGGGAGCCATATTTAAACTGTCTGTTTTTCCCTTTGTGTTTGTGGGATCTTGTTTCCGTTTGGTTTGTTCCTTGTTGGTTGTGTTAAACCGTAGGACTGCACGTTTCGTTTTGTTGTTTTGTTGTTCTTATTATCACTAAAGATAATAAAGATTAAATATGTTCGTTCATCACGCTGCGCCTTGGTCTACTCCATACGACGATTGTGACAGAAGATCCCACCATACCAGGACCAAGCAGCGTGTCCAGGAGCAGGCAGCCTGGACGTGGGAGCAGATCTTGGACGGGCAGGGGTCCTGGACCTGGGAGGAAATCCTGGCCGGGATGGATCGCCGGCCATGGAGTGAGACGGTAGAGGCGCGACGGAGAGAGGAGCAACGGCGTAATCAGTGTCGTCGTCAGACGGACGAGAGGCAACCCCAAACATTTTTTAGGGGGGGGCACAGGGCATGGACGACGGGGCTGACGGAGGCAGACAAGGGGCGAATTCAGAAGGCCACCAGGTTACGGGGGTCACTGGTCAAGGAAGGTGTAGAGGCACGGCGAGAGGTACTGGGGTGTGTTACCAGTCCGGTCCGGCCCGTTCCAGATCCCGGTGTAGAGCCAGTGGTGTGTGTCCCCAGTACGGTCCGGCCTGTTCCTGCCCCTCGCACCAAGTGTACGGTGCGCATCGCCAGCCCGGCCCGGCCTGTTCCTGCCACTCGCACCAAGCCTACGGTGCGCGTCGCCAGCCCGGCCCGGCCTGTTCCTGCCCCTCGCACCAAGCCTATGGTGCGCGTCGCCAGCCCGGCCCGGCCTGTTCCTGCCACTCGCACCAAGCCTACGGTGCGCGTCGCCAGACCGGCCCGGCCTGTTCCTGCTACTCGCACCAAGCCTACGGTGCGCGTCGCCAGCCCGGCCCGGCCTGTTCCTGCCACTCGCACCAAGCCTACGGTGCGCGTCGCCAGCCCGGCCCGGCCTGTTCCTGCCCCTCGCACCAAGCCTACGGTGCGCGTCGCCAGCCCGGCCCGGCCTGTTCCTGCCCCTCGCACCAAGCCTACGGTGCGTGTCGCCAGCCCGGCCCGGCCTGTTCCTGCTACTCGCACCAAGTCTACGGTGCGCGTCGCCAGCCCGGCCCGGCCTGTTCCTGCTACTCGCACCAAGCCTACGGTGCGCGTCGCCAGCCCGGCCCGGCCTGTTCCTGCCACTCGCACCAAGCCAGGGGTGCGAGACGTCAGCCTGGTAAGGCCTGTTCCTGCTCCACGCACCAAGCCAGGGGTGCGAGTCGTCAGCCCGGTAAGGCCTGTTCCTGCCACTCGCACCAAGCCAGGGGGTGCGAGACGTCAGCCTGGTAAGGCCCGTTGCTGCTCACGCACCCAAGCCAGGGGTGCGTATCGTCAGCCCGGTCCGCCCGTTGCTGCTCCACGCACCAAGCCAGGGGTGTGCATTGTCAGCCCGGTCGGTCCGTTCCTGCTCCACGCACCAAGCCAGGGGTGCGCGTCGTCAGCCTGGTAAGGCCCATTCCTGCTCCACGCACCAAGCCAGGGGTGCGTATCGTCCAGCCCGGTCCGGCCAGTTGCTGCTCCACGCACCAAGCCAGGGGTGTGCATCGTCAGCCCGGTCCGGTCCGTTCCTGCTCCACGCACCAAGCCAGGGGTGCGCGTCGTCAGTCGGCACAACCCGTGCCTGGGTCACCGGTGCCTGATCAGGTACCGGTCGGCTGCTCCACACCGGAGCTGAAGCTATCCGCTCCTACTATGTCCAGTTCAGCTCCAGCCAGCGGGGCCAGATCGGACCAGGGGCGCTATGGGGGGATTATTGGAGGGTGGTGGGCAAGCCCGGAGCCAGAACCGCCGCCGAGGAGGAATGCCCACCCAGCCCTCCCCTGTTTGGTTCTAGTTGAGGCGCGGTCGCAGTCCGCGCCTTTAGGGGGGGGTACTGTCAAAGTTTTATCCACATTTTAGATAAAATATCCACCTACCTTTCTGTAATGTCAACCATTCAAATCAAATAACTCCATATGTCAGCCTTTGTCTTTATAAACTTTAACCTAGCCTGCTCCATGATATGGGTAATCCGATGAGCAACACTGCAGCTGTTGATTTCAGTGATCATCATTCATCACGTATGTGACCGACCGCCTCGATTCGGTCTTATGTACCAAAATTTGAAATTGTGTTTTTTACATTAGATAAAAGTAGGGACTCGGAGCTAGAAAATGGTATATCATACACTGCAGTCGAGGAACAATGGGGGAAGTAATTCTGCTTTGAAAGTTGATAAACTTTTGAGAAAATGGCCCTTGAATGTTTTGGTACACCTACTGGAGAGCTCTTCTTTGTCTACACCCATTCAGCATCGTTCACACCCTCTTAAGCCTTAGCCCCACCAACCTCTTTAAGGATTGACATGTGAGCCAATGTGCTAAACAGAGTGAGTAGTTTTTAGTAAACAACCAAAGATTTCAAGACTAAAAGTGGTAAAAGTAGTAGCCTACAATAAGGAAAAACTCCAGGTAAAAATATGCTATCTAGTCCTTGGCCTATATCCTAATCTGACTTTGGTGCAGGTCATGTTGTTGTTCACATTACCATCTCTGGTAAACACGCATTATATAAAATCAAATCAAAGTTTATTTGTCACATGCACAGGATACAGAATGGTTATGTGAAGGAAATGCTATAACCACCCCTCAGCCACATCTAGCTAAGTGGATGGGTCACTATTGTCTAGACATGAAATACAATAGATGGCCGTAATCACCCCCAGACACACCTGGCTAACTTGATGGGTCATGTAATCATCTGGAGAAGTTTATACATGTAGCTAGCTAGCTAAACAATGAACCGGCATAATCCCAACTCGTACTACTACCAATACAAACATTGTCATAGCTGTATTATGAATCTGCAGGTAGCTAAAGCTAACAACTAGGTTCAATGTTAGCTAGCTAGCTATAACTAGCAAAGCAAATGGTTTCTGATTTGAAAAATATTACTACACAGATCATACACGTAACGTTCGCTAGCTAGCTAACAGTATGCTTTAACTTGCAATGAAAACGACTTTCTGACCAAATTAGAAACGTATATCTGAAAATGTAGCTAGACTCTTACCCGTATACATGGATGAACGCTGCAGTGAGTGGGGGGCTGTATAACCCTGTGACGTAGCTTTCGCTCTAGCTCTACCTCGCGCTCCCTGAGTGAGAGGGGTTTGCACTTTGACAGACAGTCCAACAACGAGTCAGAGGGGTTTGGAGGACAAAGAATGCGGAGTTGCATCCAAAGAACACCATACCTACTGTGAAGCATGGGGGTGAAAACATCATGCTTTGGGGCTGTTTTTCTGCAAAGGGACCAGGACGACTGATCCGTGTAAAGGAAAAAATGAATGGGGCCATGTATCGTGAGATTTTGAGTGAAAACCTCCTTCCATCAGCAAGGGCATTGAAGATGAAACGTGGCTGGGTCTTTCAGCATGACAATGATCCCAAACACACCGCCCGGGCAACGAAGGAGTGGCTTCGTAAGAAGCATTTCAAGGTCCTGGAGTGGCCTAGCCTGTCTCCAGATCTCAACCCCATACAAAATCTTTGGAGGGAGTTGAAAGTCCGTGTTGCCCAGCGACAGCACCAAAACATCACTGCTCTAGAGGAGATCTGCATGGAGGAATGGGCCAAAATACCAGCAACAGTGTGTGAAAACCTTGTGAAGACTTACAGAAAACGTTTGACCTGTGTCATTGCCAACAAAGGGTATATAACAAAGTATTGAGAAACTTTTGTTATTGACCAAATACTTATTTTCCACCATAATTTGCAAATAAATTCATTAAAAATCCTACAATGTGATTTTCAGATTTTTTTTTCTCATTTTGTCTGTCATAGTTGACGTGTACCTATGATGAAAATTACAGGCCTCATCTTTTTAAGTGGGAGAACTTGCACAATTGGTGGCTGACTAAATACTTTTTTTCCCCACTGTAACTTTTAGTTTTGTCATTTTATTTTCATCTTCCATTGATTAGCCTAGATATCTCCTAATAACTTAACACAGAGGCTCTAGCTCTATGAATGTAGCCTAGTGCCGATTTGATGACTTGTGATTGGACGACAACAGTAACAAGCTACAAGGATCACTCTCGTGAAAAACGAGAGCAGCAGCATAAATGATAAAATGTTCTCTTTCTCCGCGCGATGTAGATCTTCTGCATTGTGAATTCAGGTTTAATTTAATGTTTTTTCCCCTTATCGTTTTAAAGGAAAATAACGTTTTAAAAAATTGTCAATTTCCTTAGTAGTGTTACTGGAGTTGCAAAGAGGAGCAATATAACCGGTAACATTCTAAATTTACCAGTAAACTACAGAATTTTGGAAGCTTTCAAGGATTTTGGGTAGTTGTCATAACATGTAAAATATAACATGTTTTTAATATGAAAAATAGAATCACAAAGCTGTGAAACATTATCTTACGTATAATCCGTTACCATTGCTGTTTAATATGAAGATTTCTGCATGTCATATTTTTTCAATGTTATTTTATTATATCATAACTTTGTTGTAAATGTTTTGGGGCCGAACTGGTGAAAAAAGTCAGTAGTTGAAAGAAACTCATGGACAACATGGACACAGATATAGAAAAATATATGAATACATATTTTAAAATTAAAGTATAAATTACCAACGTTTACATAGATTACCAATATCTGTTAATTACCAAAAACGAATTTAAATGTTGGTAACATTGATAAATTACCGGGTGTTTTGCAAATTGGTGTTACCAATTTTGACTGAACATCTAGTTGCAGAATTGTCCAATGATAGTGACTTAAAAACCTTTAGATCTTCTTTGCCCCTCCATTGCAGGTACAACAACTAAGATCACCACCATTCCCATGACGTCCAAGCCCAACGTTATCGTGGTGCAGAAGACCACTGACAAAGGAACGACCATCCAGGGTCTGCCTGGCAAGAATGTGGTCACCACGCTATTGAACGCAGGGGTCAGTTCAACATTGTTTTTTATTCTTAATTAAGCCATTTTGTGATGTTACATTTCATTTATCTAGATTGTAATTAATTATTTCAGAATCTTTCAGATGTATTGACCCAACAACTTATTTTAGGTTTATTTAGCCTTTCCGTCTGATCAGTCTATTGCATTTAGCTTCATATTATACGTCACAAGTTTAAAATGTTGTCATTTAGCAGACGCTATTATTCATAGCGACTTACATTAAGACAACCACATATCACAGTCATAGTAAGTCAGTGCTAGTAAGAAAAGACCCGTGCAAGTGTTGGTGCAAGAAAGGCAAATGACTATGGTAGCGTCAGAAATGGCACCCTATTCCTGTTATAGTGCACTACTTTTGACCAAGGCCCATAGGGCTCTGGTCAAAAGTAGTCCACTATATAAGGAATAGGGTGGCATTTGGTATGTATCCTAATTAGGGCTGTCAAAGTTAACGCTAGCGTTTATGCATATCATTTTTAATGCCGTGAATTTTTTAAAAGCCGTTAACGCATTTTCTTAGTTTGACCCCCTGAACCATCCATAGTTCAAATTCAAGCCCCGGCAGCCGATGCGCTAGTTTGACAATTAGTTTACTAGCTAGCTACTTGTATGACTGAATTATGGATAATGCTAGTAAGGGGCTTTTAAATGGCAAATTCGATTTAAAACCCTCCCAGATGGCTCTCTGGATAAAACCAAAATAATTTGCATCTACTGCAAGGCTGATTTTGTTTATCACCGAAGTACATCGAGTCTTCGTTATAATTTACAAGCGAAACAGGCGCCGGGCAATACAAGTAATGTTACTAGTAGCAATGTAGGACATCTTCGGCAGGCTAAGCTAGAAGAGTATGCACGCAGGAGGCCTATGGACAAGTCGACGAGCAGCACACAAGCAATAGCCAAGGGGATAGCTACAGCTTGCAGGCCAGTCCACATTGTGGAGGACGAAGGCTTGAGGGATATAATTCGGATCTCATCGAACGACTCAACGTATGAGTTACCCTCGAGAGCCACCGTCATTACAAGAATACACGAGCTGTATGAAAGCGAGAGGGCTACGAAAGCGGAGGAGTAGAAACATGCAACAGCTGTTGCTCTTACGGGAGACCACTGGTGAGTAACCACAACTACCTTGGGGTTACTGCGCACCACATCGATGAAAACTGGAAACTGCATTCACACGCTCTGGCCATAATGAAGACAGAAGAGAGGCACAATGCTGAAACGTGCACTGAGCATTTCATGGATGTAGCAAAGCAGTGGAACATTGAAAACAAAGTTACCACACTTTGCACAGACAGTGCATGGGACATGATTGCAGCTGCGAGACATCTGCCTTTTGAACACCTGGTTCAAAAGGTCCATCACAGTGTCCCTACAGAACAGCGGGTTCGACAATGCCCTAGCCAAATGCTGAAATGTTGTTGAGCATTTCAAACACAGCCCACCAAACGTTACAGAGCTAGGACAACAGCAAGTTGCAAATGGGCAAAAGAAGTCACTTGCACAAGATCAAATCAAATCAAATTGTATTTGCCACATGCACTGAATACAACAGGACCTTACAGTGAAATGCTTACTTACAAGTAGGGGTGTAACGATCCATCTACTACATCGATGTATCGATTTATATTCCTATGATCCAACTACATCGATCTGTGCTCGGCGAGTTGGCCTTTTGGACAACATATATCAATCTAACATCGTTTTAAAATGTAATAAATCGATTGTATCGATACTAGGAAATAACCCATTGGATTTAAGCACGTCAGACTTTATATGGATGTTTTTTCTTAGCACTTTTAATGATAAAGGCTTTAAACATTACTCGATTCAGTCTGCCTATCCGTGACGTCATCGCCCCGCGCCAGCAGCAGCGCAAAGGCGCAAAGACAACAAAACATAGCATGGCGGACGACAGAGGAGAAGCCGACGAGCGAGAAATTATCAAGCCACCATTGCGGTCCTTACAAGAAACAGGAATCTAGGAAACTTCACCTGCACTGTCCAGTATCCAGGTATTTATTTCAGTCACACTGGTTGAATTTTTGGCTAAAAGGTTACTGAATCGATTTCAAGTCACTGAATCGTTTCGGATCGTATCGTTCTAAATGAACCAATATCGACCTTGAATCGTATCGACAACCACGAATCGTGATACAAATCGAATCGTTGTTAAAACGAATCGTTACACCCCTACTTACAAGCCCTTAACCAACAATGCAGTTTTAAGAAAAATAAGTGTTAAGTAAAAAATAGATAAGTAAAAAGTAAAACGAACAAATAATTAAAGAGCATCAGGAAAATAAAATAACAGTAGGGAGGCTATATACAGGGGGAACCGGTACAGAGTCAATGTGCAGGGGCACAGGTTAGTCGAGGTAATTGAGGTAATATGTACATGTCAATTAAAGTGACTATGCATAGATAATAAACAGAGTAGCAGCAGCGTAAAAGGTGGGGTGGGGTGGGGTGGGGGGGCAGTACAAATAGTCCGGGTAGCCTTGATTAACTGTTCAGGAGTCTTATGGCTTGGGGGTAGAAGCTGTTAAGAAGCCTTTTGGACCTAGACTTGGCGCTCTGGTACTGCTTGACGTGCGGTAGCAGAGAGAACAGTCTATGACTAGGGTGGCTGGAATCTTTGACAATTTTTAGGGCCTTCTTCTGACACTGCCTGGTATAGAGGTCCTGGATGGCAGGAAGCTTGGCCTCAGTGATGTACTGGGCCGTACGCACTACCCTCTGTAGTGCCTTGCGGTCGGAGGCCAAGCAGTTGCCATACCAGGCAGTGATGCAACCAGTCAGGATGCTCTCGATGGTGCAGCTGTATAACTTTTTGAGGATCTGAGGACCGATGCCAAATCTTTTCAGTCACCTGAGGGGGAATAGGCTTTGTCGTGCCCTCTTCACGACTGTCTTGGTGTGTTTGGACCATGATAGTTCGTTGGTGATGTGGACACAAAGGAACTTGAGCTCTCAACCTGTTCCACTACAGCCCCGTCGATGAGAATAGTGGCATGCTCAGTCCTCTTTCTTTTTTTTCCCTGTAGTCCACAATCATCTCCTTTGTCTTGATCACGTTGAGGGAGAGGTTGTTATCCTGGCACCACACGGCCAGGTCTCTGACCTCCTCCCTATAGGCTGTCTCATTGTTGTCGGTGATCAGGCCTACCACTGTTGTGTCGTCGGCAAACTTAATGATGGTGTTGGAGTCGTGCCTGGCCATGCAGTCATGGGTGAACAGGGAGTACAGGAGGGGACTGAGCACGCACCCCTGAGGGGCCCCCATGTTGAGGGTCAGCGTGGTAGATGTGTTGTTACCTACCCTTACAACAAGATGGAATTCCACTCTGGAAATGGTAAAGCTTGTCCACAGAAACCAACAATTACTGAGAGATGCTCTGGCCCAACAGAAAACGAGCATCACCATGCCAACCACAGCTGAACTGGAGAAACTGCAGAAACTGGAGACACTACTGGAGCCCTGCAGGTAATCTTCTTTATCTCACTATTAGTGTTAGAATAATATTTTTTGTGTGTGTCTGTGTATTATAAGTCTCTCACAATTGACTGAAGTGATTTTGAATGATCTTCCATTGCAGGCACTTGACTGAACTTCTGGGAGGAGAGAAGTACATTTCATGCTCAGTGGTGTTGCCTGCTTTGTGCCATCTCTTTCGGGTGATGGAGAGCTCTGATGATGACCCTGCCTAAGTGGTAAGATTCATGCTGACATTCACAACAGACCTGGAGAAACGCAAGGAAAACACCAACCTCATATGGCTGAAGATCGCCACAGCACTCGACCCAAGGTTTAAGGACCTGAAGTGCCTTCCCAGACCTGAGAGGGGTGAGGGAAGAGAGGCCTGCACAGCAACCTGGTAAAGCAACAGAGTCAGAGCCAACAAAGAAGAAAGCTGCCCTTTTTCTTGAGTTCGTATGGGTCTGATGAGGAGGAGTCCATTGAGAAATGTGTGGAGCGTAACAAAGCAGAGCCCAGCATCAACATGATGGACTGTCCACTACAGTTGTGGTCACAGTATGCAGGGGCACACACCAGGCTAGCCTGCATTGCACAAAGGTACCTGGCAACGCCTGCCACTTCAGTACCCTGTGAGAGGTTGTTTTCACTCTGGGGGTGTATCGTACAAAAGAAGAGAGCAGCTTTATCATCTGAAAATGGCAACAGGCTTGTTTGTCTTTGCAACTGGCTCAGTGAAAATAAATAGGAGGACGTCTGAAGTGTATGGTCACAGGTTTATGTTTTGTGGAATTCATGACATTGTTGGACAGGTGATTGTCTTTGTTCTTTGTATCCATAGAGCCCGTTTTGTTTTTCTTAGTGCCAACCCTCCAATCAGTAATTGTGAATGGCTGATGCTTTAAGTGTGTGTGTGTGTGTGTGTGTGTGTGTGTGTGTGTGTGTGTGTGTGTGTGTGTGTGTGTGTGTGTGTGTGTGTGTGTGTGTGTGTGTGTGTGTGTGTGTGTGTGTGTGTGTGTGTGTGTGTGTGTGTGTGTGTGTGTGTGTGTGTGTGTGTGTGAGAGAGAGAGAGAGAATTTGAGGGAGCATTAGTAGGCCTACTGGGAGCATTAATAAGTTACAGGACTTTTGTATTGCTTAACTTGTTTATGGTGAATATGCCATTAAAAACATTCTGATACAGAATATGTTTTGTGTTTCAGTCCCTACATGCCTAGAACTCAATACACTGCTTTTTTTTTAAATGGAAAAATCTTTATTTAGCACCAAATTTGAGCAAATAAGAAATGAACGATTAATCGCGACTAACTACAGAATTTTTTTTGTCATTTAGCAGACGCTCTTATCCAGAGCGACTTACATGAGCAATTAGGGTTAAGTGCCTTGCTCAAGGGCACATCGACAGATTTTTCACCTAGTCGGCTCGGGGATTAGAACCAGCGACCTGTCGGTTACTGGCACAACGCTCTTAACCACTAAGCTACCTGCCGCCCTAAAAATTGTTTGACAGCCCTAATCCTAATATGAATGCATCTGTGCCTTAGGGTGAGAAGACACTGCAGGGTATTCCGGGGTCCAAGCCAGCCATCATCACAGCCTCCAGACCCATCACCAAGATGATCGTGACACAGCCCAAAGGCATGGGTTCCGGGGTGCAGCCCACCACCAAGATCATCCCCACCAAGATAGTGTACGGCCAGCAGGGCAAGACCCAGGTTAGTACCAGGCCAGTGCTGTCTCAGCCGGTGTAGGGTGAAGTTGCCCCTTGACGCTGGGTCTTGGGTCAGTTTTGTCTTTCTCCCACTAATGGTTAGGGTTGGGGGAGGGGAAGCTGATCCTATATCTGTCTGTACCCTGGGGAAACTTCACCCCGTAGAAGTGTGGAGATCAATTTGTACTCAAAGCTCTTTGTCTTGGATATATTTAAACCTCTGTCTTGAATTACCAATGCATCAAGTCAGTGGAGCTATAATTTAACAAATCAATGTTGTAGCTTTAAGGTATTTTTAGAATGGCGCCGAAGAAGATGGCAGCCATTTTACAGCCCTCTAACCAATTGTACTATTATGTGTTTCTTCGCGTAATTTATTCTGTACATAATGTTTCTGCCATCGTCTCTTATGACCAAAAAGAGCTTCTGGATATCAGGACAGCGATTACTCACCTCGTATTGGACGAAGATTCTTTCTTCAACGAGTCGGATGCGAAGGATATCCTACAGACACCTGACAAGGCCCAAATCCCCGTCATTCGCATGAGAAAGAGATGGAGATATCGTGGACGTAGGTCGGGGTGCCTTATAAGGATCCAACGGCGAGCGATTTAAACTGCCTCTTCCATCAATCCTATTAGCCAAGGTTCAATCATTTTAAAATAAATTAGACGACCTAAGATTACGGTTTTCCTACCAACGGGACATTAAAAACTGTAATATCTTATGTTTCACCGAGTCATGGCTGAACGACGACATGGATAACATAAAGCTGGCGGATATACGCTACATCGGCAGGATAGAACGCTGACTCCGGTAAGACGAGGGGTGGCGGTCTGTGTATATTTGTAAACAACAGCTGGTGCACAAAGTCACCTAAGGCACTAAGATTGCACTCAATGAGCTGTATAAGGCCATAAGTAAACAGGAAAACGCTCATCCAGAGGCAGCGCTCCTAGTGGCCTGGGGACTTTAATGCAGGGAAACTTAAATCCGTTCTACCTCATTTCTACCAGCATGTTAAATGTGCAACCAGAGGGAAAATAACTCTAGACCACATTTACTCCACACACAGAGACGCGTACAAAGCTCTCCCTCGCCCTCCATTTGGCAAATCTGACCATAACTCTATCCTCCTGATTCCTGCTTATAAGCAAAAACTAAAGCAGGAAGCACCAGTGACTCGGTTAATAAGGAAGTGGTCAGATGACGCAGATGCTAAGCTACAGGACTGTTTTGCTAGCACAGACTGGAATATGTTCCGGGATTCTTCCGATAGCATTGAGCAGTAAACAACATCAGTCACTGGCTTCAATAAGTGCATCGATGATGTCGTCCCCACAGTGACCGTACGTACATAACCCAACCAGAAGCCATGGATTATAGGCAACATCCGCACTGAGCTAAAGGGTAGAGCTGCCGCCTTCAAGGAGCGGGACTCTAACCCGGACGCTTATAAGAAATCCCGCTATGCCCTCTGATGTGCCATCAAACAGGCAAAGAGTCAATACAGGACTAAGATTGAATCGTACTACACCGGCTTTGACGCTCATCGGATGTGGCAGGGCTTAAAAACTATTACAGACTACAAAGGGAAGCACAGCCGTGAGCTGCCCAGTGACACAAGCCTACCAGACTAGCTATATCACTTCTATGCTCGCTTCGAGGCAAGTAACACTGAAGCATGCATGAGAACATCAGCTGTTCCGGATGACTATGTGATCAAGCTTTCTGTAGCTGATGTGAGTAAGAGCTTTAAACAGGTCAACATTCACAAGGCCGCAGGGCCAGACGGATTACCAGGACGTGTACTCCGAGCATGCGCTGACCAACTGGCAAGTGTCTTCACTGACATTTTCAACATGTCCCTGACTGAGTCTGTAATACCAACATGTTTCAAGCAGACCACCATAGTCCCTGTGCCCAAGGACACTAAGATAACCTACCTAAATGACTACCGACCCGTAGCACTCACGTCTGTAGCCATGAAATGCTTTGAAAGGCTGGTCATGGCTCACATCAACACCATTATCCCAGAAACCCTAGACCCACTCCAATTTGCATACCGCCCCAACAGATCCACAGATGATGCAATCTCTATTGCCCTCCACACTGCCCTTTCCCACCTGGACAAGAGGAAAACCAATGTGAGAATGCTATTCATTGACTACAGCTCAGCGTTCAACACCATAGTGCCCTCAAAGCTCATCACTAAGCTAAGGATCCTGGGACTAAACACCTCCCTCTGCAACTGGATCCTGGACTTCCTGACGTGCCGCCCCCAGGTGGTAAGGGTAGGTAACAACACAAATGCCATGCTGATCCTCAACATTGGGAACCCTCAGGTGTGCGTGCTCAGTCCCCTCCTGTACTCCCTGTTCACCCATGACTGCATGGCCAGGCACGACTCCAACACCATCATTAAGTTTGCTGACGACACAACAGTGGTAGGCCTGATCACCGACAATGATGAGACAGCCTATAGGAAGGAAGTCAGAGACCTGGCCGTGTGGTGCCAGGATAACAACCTCTCCCTCAACGTGCTTAAGACAAAGGAGATGATTGTGGACTACAGGGGGGAAAAAAGAGAACTGAGCACGCCCCCATTCTCATCGACGGGGCTGTACTGGAACAGGTTGAGAGCTTCAAGTTCCTTGGTGTCCACATCACCAACAAACTATCATGGTCCAAACACACCAAGACAGTCGTGAAGAGGGCACAACAAAGCCTATTCCCCCTCAGGAGACTGAAAAGATTTGGCATGGGTCCTCAGATCCTCAAAAGGTTGTACAGCTGCACCATCGAGAGCATCCTGACTGGTTGCATCACTGCCTGGTATGGCAACTGCTCGGCCTCCGACTGCAAGGCACTACAGAGGGTAGTGCGTACGGCCCAGTACAACACTGGGGCCAAGCTTCCTGCCATCCAGGACCTCTATACCAGGCGGTGTCAGAGGAAGGCCCTAAAAATTATCAAAGACTCCAGCCACCCTAGTCATTGACTGTTCTCTCTGCTGCCGCACGGCAAGCAGTACCGGAGCGCCAAGTCTAGGTCCAAAAGGCTTCTTAACAGCTTCTACCCCCAAGCCATAAGACTCCTGAACAGCTAATCATGGCTACCCGGACTATTTGCATTTTTAAACTGCATTGTTGGTTATGGGCTTGTAAGTAAGCATTTCACTGTCTACACCTGTTGTATTCGGCACATGTGGCAAATAAAATTTGATTTAATATTAAGTCCATACTACTTTATATAGGCACATTAATTAATAGTATGATGTAAAAAGGAACACCAACCAGGACACTTGACAATGGTCTCAGCTCTGCTTTACATTATGGAAAAAGTCAAATAAAAAAACGATTTCCCTGTTGCCATTCACTGAGACTGTTCTACGTGTGTAATATCAAATAACATTAAACATTTTATGCCCCTCCAGGTGCTGATCAAGCCCAAGCCCATCTTCCAGACAGCGGTTGTGAGCGAGCAGACCAGGCAGCTGGTGAGCGAGACCCTTCAGCACACATCCCGGGTGGCCGATGCGGGTCCGGCTTACGCACAGGAGAGGGCGCACAAGGAAGAGTCAGGTGCCATCGCTAAGGGCAGGTCCCCGCCCGCTGAGGGCTCCCACGGCATCGTTCACAGTACGTTGCATCACTCCACATCACAGAGCAAAAAATCCATAATATAGTCTGCAGGCTAATTACGGGAACATAAATCATGGTCAAGTTAAAACTGCTGTGTATTGCTCTTGCATTGTTGTCTCACACAGCCGTTGACTACTTCAAATCAAATTGTATTTGTCACATGCGCCGAATACAACAGGTGTAGACCTTACCGTGAAATGCTTACGTACAAGCCCTTAAGCAACAATGCAGTTCAAGAAATGGTTAATAAAATAAAAAGTAACACAAAAAGATTACATAACAATAATGAAGCTATATACAGGGGGTACCGAGTTAATGTGCGGGGGTACAGGTTAGTCGAGGTCATTTGTACATGTAGGTAGGGGTAAAGTGACTATGCATAGATAATAAACAGCGAGTAGCAGCAGTGTAAAAACAAAGTAGGGGGGGCAATGCAAATAGTCCGGGTGGCCATTTGATTAATTGTTCAGCAGTCTTATGGCTTGGGGGTAGAATCTGTTAAGGAGCCTTTTGGACCTAGACTTGGCGCTCCGGTACCGCTTGCAGTGCGGTAGCAGAGAGAACAGTCTATGACTTGGGTGACTGGAGTCTTTGACCATTTTTTGGGCCTTCTGCCGTAGTACGAAAGTGTATCTATTCTCACTAGTATTAAGCTAAGTATAACATTTCCCTTAACTTTCAAGTTTCAAATGGTACAAAGTTCCACTCGCATAATATAATTGTTTCAATTTCCTTCTACTTGAATGCCATGCCTAAATCAACTGGAATCGAAAGGGAATCAGCCCAATTTTATATACAACATGAATTGTTATGGTTGTCGTCTTCGGTCAGACTCCCAGTCCGTAGTGCACATCATCTCCTCCAGGGGGCAGGAGTGGGCCGAGCAGCACGAGGTGTCGGTGAAGTCCAGCCCTACCATAATCTACCAGGACGTGTCTACGGGTGACGTGTCCCAGTCGGCCACCTCGACCATCAAGGCCCTGCTGGAACTGCAGCAGACAACAGGTGACTGACAGACTGACCGTCGTCATCATGGCAACTATCACGCCACTTACCAGGTCAATTCCATTTCAATTCAGAAACTGAATTTACTGAATTGAAATGGAATTGACCCTAACCCTGCCACTAACTCTTCTCTCTCTCATGTGAACATTACATTTTAGTCATTAAGCAGACACTCTACAGAGCTCGACATTATGGCTTGTCATCCGGGGCAAGTAAAAAAATTGTCGGACAACCAAAATATAGATTTCAGTTGTCTGGATGGACAGGTATAAAAAATCGATCGCACAAAAATCACTATCAAACAATTACTCCGATCAGAATTGGATCAGGCAGCGCACAGCAGGGGAGTGCATGGTCGACATTGAGTAAATTGCTTATATTCCTATTCGCTATTGCCTATTTCATTAAATACGTTATATTAACACAAAGCAAGAGAACAATGTAGACAGAGCTAAGAGTCTTACCAAAGCAGCGCAAAATATCTGTTCAGAAAATGTTGAGACATTTTCATTCGCTAAATTAAATTTGATCTGTCTTTTTAATTGTGTGCTCCGTATTTAGTTTAAGATGGGTTATAATTATGTCTGTTGTAAAATAAGTAACATCAGCCTATTTCTGTCATTTGTTGGGTAGGGTAGGCACTTGCTGCCATATACTGTATCCTGTTCAGAACGTTTGTGAATGTTTAAACCATATTTCATTCTGTTGAGACATTTTGTTTGGCCAAATTAAGTTCCAACTGTCATGCTGTGTTTGCGCAATATAATAGCCTGCTCCTATATTCCTTATAAACAATGGATTTACTTACTTTTGATGTTACCCTAATAAAGTTCAGAAACTTTTGTGAACGTTTGGTATGGTGTGGCTATTATTAAGCTTTAGCTACTGCAAGCCTATGATATGAAGGCAGTGAGCACCAGCGCTCCAATTGACTCCGACAGTTGAACTTGAAGTGAGGAAGAATGTTTCAGGCCTACCAGAGTTACTCCTATAATCAAACAATATAATACTTATCTTTATACAAAATATTCTGATTTGAAAATTTTGTAATTAACCTCCTGTAAGTTTATATCTGTATCGCAGACGCAGTAGCCATCTGACATAAAGAAATGCATGTCGGTGTTGTTACGGATACAGGTATCCTGTGTTTTTGTGTGTTTCTACTCTTTCTGCCCTAATCACAGGTGTCCTGTATGTTCCTGATTGGTGGTCGTTGAGGTGTCTGCTGATTGGACCAATCAGTGAACATTCCTGTTAATTGCACCACCTGTTATTCGTTTGTTCAATCACACATCCCATTTTATAAAAACCAGACTTGTGTTTGTTGCAGGAGAGAGAGACTTTTTGCCATATGTGAGTATGGACACGGTGGTGTCCTGTGTGTTGTGTACGCACTAAGTTGTTGGTTACCCTATTGGTAACATTATTAGAATATATTTCTTTACCTGAGTGTGGATACTGTTGTATCCTGTGTACTTATTTAATTGCTGAGTACCCTGTTTAGTAGTTTTGTGTGTTTTTTTGGGAAAAGGGGGTTTAAGCTAGTTGCCCTTGGGCGTACATTACCCGTAGGGAAGAAATCTGTCTATAAACCCCAGTTAGACCTGAGCGGACCACCCACTGTATTTTTGTATGACTAGCAGTAGCCTAGCGGTTCTTTAGGCAGGCTAGATCAGTTTAGGGGGGTTTACACTATTGTTTCATTTCTTGGGTCCTGCTCAGCCCTTTTTCCCAAACCTTTACCGTGTGTTTAGCAATAAACCATTTGTGTTTGACGGTAGTTCATGGTAGTTGTGTCCTATTTGTTCTCACTGTTCCATGCCACACTCCTAATTTGCATAATTTATGTTACGGGTCTCATGTCCATCCACCCTAGACGTTTAGAGCCACGGGGTTCGTAACATAAAGTGGGGGCTCGTCCGGGATACTATCTATCCCATGCTACTCATGCAAATTAGTAAGTGTCTGGTTCAGTGTTGAGCTTGGCAGCTGTCCTACCTGTTTTTTTTGTGTGTTCAGTAGTCGACGGCTCGTGTTGCTAGTAGGATGGCTACTTTTGATTTGGAAGCATTTTTGGAAAACCCTACGTGGGAGATTTTTGAGAATTGTCGTAGAGTGGATCTACAGGCTTTGGCTGACCACTTTTCTGTACCCATACCGAGGGGTTTAGTGAAAGCAGAAGTTAGGGAAGTAGTGTTAGCGATATTGTTAAACGAGCGAGTGCTTGAGTTACCGCCGCCTGAGTCTGCTGCTCCTGTAGGGGATGTGGTTGATGTTTCTGTAAGCCCATCAGTGTCTGAGGACGAGACTAAGGCTCCAGCCACATTGCCCCGTTATGACCCCCCTCTCCCCACTGACTGACAGTGATGCCAGGATGGATGTCCGCTCGACACGGCTCCAAATAGAGGCGGAAGAGCGGGCACAAATCAGGCAAGATAAGCTGGAGATGCGTAAAATGGAGCTAGAGGCAGAACAGGAGACGCGTAAGATAGAACAGGAGACGCGTAAGATGGAACTGGAGACGCGTAGGCTTGATCAAGAACTGGAGACGCGTAGGCTTGATCAAGAACTGGCGATGCGTAAAATGGAACTAGAGGCAGAAACAGCGAGGTTAGTCTCTGCTAATACTATGCCTGCTAGTGAGCCATCCTCACCAGCTGTGTCATCTGCTACGTTTGATATTAGTAGGCAGATCACCTTGGTACCTGTGTTCAGGGAGTCAGAGGTTGATTCCTATTTCAGTGTTTTTGAACGTATAGCGGTAGCATTGAAATGGCCCGACGAGGTATGGTGCCTATTACTTCAGTGTAAGCTAACAGGTAAAGCCCAAGAGGTTCTGGCAGCGCTACCTCTTGAAGACAGTTTGAATTATGAGATGGTCAAAGCTACTGTTCTTCGTGCCTATGAGCTTGTTCCTGAGGCATATCGACAGAGATTTAGGTCTCATAAAAAGTCTCCTACTCAGACTTATGTGGAGTTTGCTAGAGACAAAGGAAATCTGTTTGACAAATGGCACAGTGCTAGTAAGGTAACTGATTTTAACTCTCTACGGGAGTTAATCTTGTTAGAAGAGTTTAAAAATTGTTTACCGGAACGCATTGTAGTTTATCTGAACGAACAGAAAGTATCCTCACTGTCGGAAGCGTCTGTATTGGCAGACGAGTTTGTGTTGACGCATAAGAGCGTGTTTTTCGCTCGTACGGAGAGCAGGGCTGCGGAGTTGCTAACTTTTTAATCCTAATCGACCAGCAGTACATCCAGCACGCCCAAAGATGTGCGTCACTGTTTCTATTGTCATAAGGTGGGACATATGGTTAATGATTGCTTTCTGCTAAAACGTAAACCGGGGATGCCTCAGCACGCCAGGCCGCCAACGGGTGTTGGGCTGATTCGTACGGTTGTAAGGCCGGAATCAAGACAGAAGCCTCATAGTGAATGTGGTTTGAAAGTCCCTGTCCCAGATCACAGTTATGAACCGTTCATTTTGAGGGGTTTGTTTCTATATCAGATGATGAAGCGTCTCAGCGTCCAGTTAGAATCCTCAGAGATACTGGTGCGGCGCAGTCGTTCATACTAGCTGATGTGTTGCCCTTGTCTAATAATACATATTGTGGTTCCAGTGTGTTAGTACAAGGAATTGAAATGGGATTTGTCCCAGTGCCATTGCACTTTGTGAACGTACACTCTGAGTTAGTCAGTGGATTGTTCAGAGTGGGCGTACGTCCTATGTTGCCAGTAAAAGGTGTGACATTTATAATGGGCAACGATATTGCCGGAGGAAAGGTAATACCCATATTGGAGGTATTGGATAAAAGTGACCAGTCTCTCTCCGAGGAGCTGGCACAGGGTTATCCAGATGTGTTCCCCGCTTGTGCTGTCACACGTGCTCAAGCACGACAAGTGGGTGAAGTGGTAGATTTGTCAGACACGATTCTATTCAGAGAGTGTGACCCAGAGGATAGTTCGGGTGCTACCTCTGGTAAGCTGGTGCAGTCTGACCAACAGCCCAGAGAAAGGAAGAAGGATGTGGAACTTGTTGCTGAGGCCATACAGTTACCAGTTACTCGTGAGCAGCTGATCGCTAACCAACAGGTTGACATTAGCCTGGCTAAATGTTTTTCTAGTGTTGTCTCAGAGGAGGAGCTAAAGAAGAAAAACATGGCATACTTCATTGATGGTAATCTCCTCATGCGTAAATGGACATCCCATGTTGACGCTGGCGAAGATTGGAATGCTGTTTACCAAATAGTGATTCCTACAGCCTTTCGACAAAATGTTTTATCCCTCGCTCATGATCACCAGTGGTCCGGACATCTGGGAGTCACCAAGACTTATGATCGTGTTTTGCGACATTTCTTTTGGCCTGGCTTAAAACAAGATGTGGCTCAGTTCTGTCGGACTTGCCACACCTGGCAAGTAGTTGGGAAACCGAACCAGGTTATTTCCCCCGCGCCTCTTTGTCCCATACCGGCCATAGGTGAACCCTTCGAACATGTGATGGTTGATTGTGTTGGACCATTACCAAAAACAAAATCTGGTAACCAGTTTATGTTGACAATTATGTGTGTGGCCGCCAGGTACCCAGAGGCCATTCCTCTGCGAAGAGGGGTTAGATAATGTGTTGGCAGATGCTTTGTCTCGTGTGTAATGATCTAGGTTTTTTTTTTGTTATCCCGACAGGATGATTATTGAAATTTGGGTGTTGTGATGGTACGTGTCGCAAACCATTGTGGTTTGCTCTTTTAAGGGTGGGAGTGTTACGGATACAGGTATCCTGTGTTTTTGTGTGTTTCTACTCTTTCTGCCCTAATCACAGGTGTCCTGTATGTTCCTGATTGGTGGTCGTTGAGGTGTCTGCTGATTGGACCAATCAGTGAACATTCCTGTTAATTGCACCACCTGTTATTCGTTTGTTCAATCACACATCCCATTTTATAAAAACCAGACTTGTGTTTGTTGCAGGAGAGAGAGACTTTTTGCCATATGTGAGTATGGACACGGTGGTGTCCTGTGTGTTGTGTACGCACTAAGTTGTTGGTTACCCTATTGGTAACATTATTAGAATATATTTCTTTACCTGAGTGTGGATACTGTTGTATCCTGTGTACTTATTTAATTGCTGAGTACCCTGTTTAGTAGTTTTGTGTGTTTTTTTGGGAAAAGGGGGGTTTAAGCTAGTTGCCCTTGGGCGTACATTACCCGTAGGAAGAAATCTGTCTATAAACCCCAGTTAGACCTGAGCGGACCACCCACTGTATTTTTGTATGACTAGCAGTAGCCTAGCGGTTCTTTAGGCAGGCTAGATCAGTTTAGGGGGTTTTACACTATTGTTTCATTTCTTGGGTCCTGCTCAGCCCTTTTTCCCAAACCTTTACCGTGTGTTTAGCAATAAACCATTTGTGTTTGACGGTAGTTCATGGTAGTTGTGTCCTATTTGTTCTCACTGTTCCATGCCACACTCCTAATTTGCATAATTTATGTTACGGGTCTCATGTCCATCCACCCTAGACGTTTAGAGCCACGGGGTTCGTAACAGGTGTCATAGCATGTCGCTGGCATAGCATGTCGCTGGCATATCCATCTCTCTCTCTATGGGGATAGGCCTAAGCTTCTCTTCCTTTTTATTTATTTATTTATTTATATATATATACACACACACACAGTACCAGTCAAAAGTTTGGACACACCTACTCATTCAAGGGTTTTTCTTTATTTTTACTATTTTCTACATTGTAGAATAATAGTGAAGACATCAAAACTATGAAATAACACATATGGAATCATGTAGTAACCAAAAAAGCTTACACAAATCTTCAAAGTAGCCACCCTTTGCCTTGATGACAGCTTTACACACTCTTGGCATTCTCTCAACCAGCTTCATGAGGTAGTCACCTGGAATGCATTTCAATTAACGGGTGCCTAGTTAAATATTAATTTCTTGAATTTCTTTCCTTCTTTTTAATTCGTTTTTTATTTAAAATTTTTAAAGTCTTTTTTATTTTTGTCATTTAGCAGACGCTCTTATCCAGAGCGACTTACAGTTAGTGAACACATATATTATTTTATTTTTTTGTTTTATTTTTTTTGTTATTATTATTTATTTATTTTATATATATTTTTTTTATACTGGCCCCCTGTGGGAATCGAACCCACAACCCTGGCGTTGCAAACGCCATGCTCTATCAACTGAGCTACATCCCTGCCGGCCATTCCCTCCCCTACCCTGGACCAATTGTGCGCCGCCCATGAGTCTCCCGGTCACGGCCGGCTGCGACAGAGCCTGGATTCGAACCAGGATCTCTAGTGGCACAGTTAGCACTGCGATGCAGTGCCTTAGACCACTGCGCCACTCAGGAGTACACCATTTGAGCCAATCAAGTTGTGTTGTGACAAGGTAGGGGGGGTATACAGAAGATAGCCCTATTTGGTAAAAGACCAAGTCCATATTATGGCAAGAACAGCTCAAATAAGCATAGAGAAACGACAGTCCATCATTACTTTAAGACATGAAGGTCAGTCAATCCGGAAAATTTCAAGAAGTTCCAGAGTTACCTCTGCTGCTGAGGATAAGTTCATTAGAGTTAACCGCACCTCAAATTGCAGCCCAAATAAATGCTTCACAGAGTTCAAGTAACAGACACATCTCAACATCAACTGTTTGTAGGAGACTGCGTGGATCAGGCCTTCATGGTCGAATTTCTGCAAAGAAACCACTACTAAAGGACACCAATAAGAAGAAGAGACTTGCTTCGGCCAAGAAACATGAGCAATGGACATTAGACCGGTGGAAATCTGTCCTTTGGTCTGATGAGTCCAAATTTGAGAATTTTGGTTCCAACCGCAGAGTAGGTGAACGGATGATCTCTGCATGTGTGGTTCCCACCGTGAAGCATGGAGGAGGAGGTGTTATGGTGTGGGGGTGCTTTGCTGGTGACACCGTCAGTGATTTTATTTAGAATTCAAGGCACGCTTAACCAGCAAGGCTACCACAGCATTCTGCAGCGATATGCCATCCCATCTGGTTTGCACTTTGTGGGACTATCATTTGTTTTTTGACAGGACAATGACCCAAAACATACCTCCAGGCTGTGTAAGGGCTATTTGACCAAGGAGAGTGATGGAGTGCTGCTTCAGATGACCTGGCCTCCACGGTCACCCGACCTCAACCCAATTGAGATGGTTTGGGATGAGTTGGACCACAGAGTGAAGGAAAATAAGCCAACAAGTGCTCAGCATATGTGGGAACTCCTTCAAGACTGTTGGAAAAGCATTCCTCATGAAGCTGGTTGAGAGAATGTCAAGAGTGTGCAAAGCTGTCATCAAGGCAAAGGTTGCTACTTTGAAGAATCTCAAATATAAAATATATTTTGATTTGTTTAACACTTTTTTTGGTTACTACATGATTCCATGTGTGTTATTTCATAGTTTTGATATCTTCACTATTGTTCTACAATGTAGAAAATATATATAGAAAACCCTTGAATGAGTAGGTGTGTCCAAACTTTTGACTGGTACTGTATATATTAGTTATACTATTTTGATATTGATTACTGCACTGTTGGGTAGAGTATGCAAGTTAAGCATTTCACTGTACTTGTGCATGTGACAATAAAACTTGAACTTGGGAGGAAAGCCCCAGCTCCCGACACCTGAGTTTTCAGACTGCTCCGAACTCTAATTCACATATAAGCGACGGTACTTTGTCACCCCACTTCCTTCCAATATAAATGGAGTAGTTGTTTATGAGAGGATTGATAGTGACAATCTCTATTGCCCTCACAGTGAAGGAGAAAGGCGAGGCCAAGCCTAGGCAGCAAACCATAGACCTGAGCCAGATGGCCGTTCCCCTTCAGATGGCCCAGGACAAGAAGCAGCAGGCCTTAAGCTCCTCCGAGATGTCCACTGTAGAGACTGAACCACCCATCGAATATGTCACTGACGGTACGTGACCGGACCACTCCAAGTGTGTCCCAAATGGCACCCTATTCCCTATACCAGGGCTGCCCAACCCTCTTCCTGGAGATCGTGGTCTCGTGTAGCTCAGTTGGTAGAGCATGGCGCTTGCAACGCCAGGGTTGTGGGTTCGATTCCCACAGGGGGCCAGTATGAAAATGTATGCACTCACTAACTGTAAGTCTGCTAAATGACTGAAATGTAAATGTAATCTACCGTCCTATGGGTTTTCAGTCCAACCCAATTAAACAGACCTGATTCTACTTATTAGCTGCTCAACAAGACCTTAACAAGCTGAATCAGATATGCTAAATTAGGGTTGGACTGAAAACCTACAGGACAGTAGATCTCCAGGAAGAGGGTTGGGCAGCCCTGCCCTGTACAGTAGTGCACTATATCGAGCAGGGCTGTTCTGTTTTTTGTTTATACCTGGTAGTTAATTGCACTCACCTGTTGTCCCAGGTCTGAATTAGTCCCTTATTAGAAGGAGAGGATGAAAACCAGAAGTGTTTTGGCCCTAAATGGATATGTTGCTCACTTCCTTTTCATAATGTGTTGTTGCTAAGTACATTGAAGTATATCATACTTGGTCACCACTTAATAATGATATTACACCATGGATGTAAAATAATGCACTTTTCTGCTCATGTATTCTTCAGGGGTTTACACACAATTGTAGCCCCCGCCCTAACCAGGCTGAATAGAGCAAAGTGAAAAAACAGCTGGCTGTTCGATACTTCCCCATGCTCACTAAAGAATGGCTCAAAGTAATGCAGTTCGTGTCGACCCCATAGTGTAAATAGTTTTATTCCATGTCTATGACTGTCTAACTTTGTGCAGGTAAAGCAAGCAGGGCCGGACCATCCTCTGTAGGCGTGGGGGACGTGGGCATATCCGCTAGCCAGCAGCAGGGGGCACCCTCGCAAAACACCAGCCACACCCCCGTGATGGCCAAGTCCATCCCCTCCTCCTCTGCAGTCACCGTCACACGCATTGTCCAACTGGTGAGAGAAATGCCTACCTAGAATGCATGCCCTTGTCAGTCTTTGTATTCTTCTTCACCTATGTTTTATCAAAGTATTTTTTCTAATTATATAGTTTATAGATAGTGCATGTTATACTCCATTATCTCACTGTCATATGATCTCACTGTTCATTGGGTAAGTGTTCCAGTGTATCAATATGCACCAATATACACTGCTCAAAAAAAATAAAGGGAACACTTAAACAACACAATGTAACTCCAAGTCAATCACACTTCTGTGAAATCAAACTGTCAACTTAGGAAGCAACACTGATTGACAATACATTTCACATGCTGTTGTGCAAATGGAATAGACAACAGGTGGAAATTATAGGCAATTAGCAAGACACCCCCAATAAAGAAGTGGTTCTGCAGGTGGTGACCACTGACCACTTCTCAGTTCCTATGCTTCCTGGCTGATGTTTTGGTCACTTTTGAATGCTGGCGGTGCTTTCACTCCAGTGGTAGCATGAGACGGAGTCTACAACCCACACAAGTGGCTCAGGTAGTGCAGCTTATCCAGGATGGCACATCAATGCGAGCTGTGGCAAGAAGGTTTGCTGTGTCTGTCAGCGTAGTGTCCAGAGCATGGAGGCGCTACCAGGAGACAGGCCAGTACATCAGGAGACGTGGAGGAGGCCGTAGGAGGGCAACAACCCAGCAGCAGGACTGCTACCTCCGCCTTTGTGCAAGGAGGAGCAGGAGGAGCACTGCCAGAGCCCTGCAAAATGACCTCCAGCAGGCCACAAATGTGCATGTGTCTGCTCAAACGGTCAGAAACAGACTCCATGAGGGTGGTATGAGGGCCCGACGTCCACAGGTGGGGGTTGTGCTTACAGCCCAACACCGTGCAGGACGTTTGGCATTTGCCAGAGAACACCAAGATAGGCAAATTCGCCACTGGCGCCCTGTGCTCTTCACAGATGAAAGCAGGTTCACACTGAGCACATGTGACAGAGTCTGGAGACGCCGTGGAGAACGTTCTGCTGCCTGCAACATCCTCCAGCATGACCGGTTTGGCGGTGGGTCAGTCATGGTGTGGGGTGGCATTTCTTTGGGGGGCCGCACAGCCCTCCATGTGCTCGCCAGAGGTAGCCTGACTGCCATTAGGTACCGAGATGAGATCCTCAGACCCCTTGTGAGACCATATGCTGGTGCGGTTGGCCCTGGGTTCCTCCTAATGCAAGACAATGCTAGACCTCATGTGGCTGGAGTGTGTCAGCAGTTCCTGCAAGAGGAAGGTATTGATGCTATGGACTGGCCCGCCCGTCCCCAGACCTGAATCCAATTGAGCACATCTGGGACATCATGTCTCGCTCCATCCACCAACGCCACGTTGCACCACAGACTGTCCAGGAGTTGGCGGATGCTTTAGTCCAGGTCTGGGAGGAGATCCGTCAGGAGACCATCCGCCACCTCATCAGGAGCATGCCCAGGCGTTGTAGGGAGGTCATACAGGCACGTGGAGGCCACACACACTACTGAGCCTCATTTTGACTTGTTTTAAGGACATTACATCAAAGTTGGATCAGCCTGTAGTGTGGTTTTCCACTTAAATTTTGAGGGTGACTCCAAATCCAGAACTCCATGGGTTGATACATTTGATTTCCATTGATAATTTTTGTGTGATTTTGTTGTCAGCACATTCAACTATGTAAAGAAAAAAGTATGTAATAAGATTATTTCATTCATTCAGATCTAGGATGTGTTGTTTAAGTGTTCCCTTTATTTTTTTGAGCAGTGTATATCTATCTACAGTATACCAATACATCGATATACCAGTATCACATG
Source organism: Coregonus clupeaformis (assembly GCF_020615455.1). NCBI lineage: Eukaryota > Metazoa > Chordata > Actinopteri > Salmoniformes > Salmonidae > Coregonus > Coregonus clupeaformis. The sequence goes on from NW_025534660.1 coordinate 64,190, forward strand.
TTCTAGTATGCATTAGTTTCTTTGACTTGTGACACTAGTCTCATTGATAGTACATTGTTATTCCAGGCTTCGGCAGGCCAACTGATCCACAGTAAGCATGCGGAGGAGACTGTGATGGAGGAGGGCGAACTGGAGGGGGACACCCTGGACCCCCAGACGGGCCTGTTCTACCGCTCCATCCAACCCGCTGCAGTCCAGCCCCCTGCCCCCCATCACCAAAGCCAGTCACACTCGGAGCCCCAGTCGGAGCAGGGCAGACACATACCCCACTCCACCCAAACCCCACCCCAACCCCCACAGCTACACTGCAAGTCCCAGATGAGCCTGCCTTCCACCGCCACCTTGGCAAAGGAGCCACCCCAGCTCCAAGAGCAATACCAGCCCAAGCCCCAGGCTCCAGGGCAGAGCCTGAAGGAGAGGCCCTCCTCTGCCTCGGGATCCCCCCAGCTGGCGGGCCTGGGCACCCCCACCAAGCCTCCCTCACTCACCCCCCAGCTCCCCAAGTTGCAGCAGGCGCCCACCTCCCACCACAGGCCCATCCACACACAGCTGTCCCAGCCACCGCCACTACAGGCCCACCACCCGGTGGGTGCAGACAAGACTCCTGCCACAAGCCAGGTGAGTACCCTCCCTCTTTGATGCACATCCAGGGTCAGGTGCCTATTTGATTTATTTGGACATTTATTTGTCCGGGACAGATCCGGTTGACACAGTGAATCATCAATAGTAAAATGCATTGTGCCATAATGCTTTAGAATAGAACTTCATTTAAACTTTATTTTCCCTCAAGATGGATTTTGTCCTGCGCATTTAAAATAATTTGCAATACACAAACAGATGTACATAGTTCACATTCCATACAGAAATAACACGTGTAAATCTTGTGCTTATACACAGCACCTGTCCTTTGGTAGGCCTTTAAGATCAAGGAGATAAGACGGAGCTCTGGGCACCGTGCCTCAATGCTCAATTCCCTTCCAATCACATCAGCGTTATTTGTACAGCAGCGCAGGGAGCCTGACAAAACCTTCAAAGCCCTCCACTTATGACCACCTGAAAAAAAAATCCCATTGTTTTTCTTTCAAAAGGAGCACCTGGGTTTTAGAGTTTTCCCATGCCCTACTCTAGTTTCAACCATAGAAATATAATTACTAGAATGGGAAAAGCCCTTTCAGACCATGGCAATTTGACTGTAACACTCTTGGGTACATTCAATATGGCTGCATGTCCACTTATTACAAAATGTTGACATGAATGGCAATGTCCGTTTTAGTCATTCTATTTCTATGGTTCCAACCATATCTGTTTTTCCCTCTCTCTCCTGACACAGGCGCCAATCATCACCCAGGGCGCCAGCATCACCAAGATCACCTTTGGCGGTAGCAGCAGCCACCAGTCCCTGCCCGTGTCCAGCAGCGGCGAGGCCACTGCCAAGCTGGTCCCTGCCGAGCCCAGCAGCTCGGGCTCGTCCGGTGGCGAGAAGCCCTCCGTCTCGGACATCCTTAAGATCTCCATGATGGAGGCAGAGATCGACCCCAGTGCTGAACCCATGGTGGTGGACTCGTCCAGTGACTGCAGCCCTTACGTAAAGGCCCTGGAATTGGGGGCGCTGGGGGGCTCAGGTCCGGTCATCAGCAGCTCAGGGGCCTCCCTGCATCACTCGTCCCACTCCAAGCCCCAGCATGACCAGTTTAGCCGCATCCAGGGCCTAGCGGCCAAGAGCAAAGAGGACCTGGATGTCATTGAGGTAAGTTGCTGTGAGCCATATGATAAACAGTTCTTAAACATAGCTTTTTAATAGAACACAACTGATCTCTGCTTTTAACATCTATCAACAAGAAAAGCTAAACATGCATTACGCCACTCCCCAGGTAATTCCTCAGTACTCCATCATGCCAGACTCCAGTCAGTCCAATGTGGTGATGGAGCCCAGCGGCTTCCTGGAGATCACAGACTACACCAGCCAGCGGCTGGACGAGGAGAGCGTCATGGAGCAGGAGGTGGACAGCAGCAACGATGAGGCCACCGCTGTCAGCCCCATGGAGGAGGGCTGCCCTGACCAGTCCCAGTGACACCATCACGTGTGACGGGAATGACTTTGTGGCTTTGGTGTGAAGGGGATGATCTTGGTGTGACAGGGTAGATATGGAGATGATCATGACTGTGTCATCATGGTTACCTCCTGATGCAGTTGGAACCCTAAGGACTAAACGGCAAGCGGACACAAATGTGTGATAACTGCGTAAGGACTTTTCTTCTGTTTTTATTTATTTTTATTTCATTGAGCACCAACTTCATAAATATGCCTGGATGATGTTAGATAAGGCCTTATGAAGAACTTAAAGGCCTGGAAAGAAGGAACATGTTTAAAAAAAAAAAAGAGACATTTATAAAAAGAGTGCAAGGGAATCAAAGAGAGACCTAAGTCAACCCTAGCCTTGTGTACAGGTGAAGTTGACCAGGAACTGCATCCATGGAAGAAAAAAAAAGGTTTTTCGATAATTTCAAAGTGGACATTTTGTATTCACTGAATTAGCGGTTTAGTAAAGCAATCTTGTGTTCAGGAGCTTAAAATATTGCCGTGGCTCTTTAGGTCATTTATTTAATATTTTATTTAACACTTTTATAGCAAGGCAATATTAAAACTGGAAGTAGGACCTGGACTGAAACATGGCCACATTTTAAGAACTTCATCTCCTTAACTCAACAAAATAAGTAGAGCACATTGGACTGACCTTGCTGTAATTATGCTGATTTAAATTGCTTGCATAACAGTATTTGTTGAACACCATTTTTGATTTGCAAAACCTTTTGTTGTTTTTTAAGGTACATTTTAATACATAACGTAATTGTACTCGTACAGTTTGTTTATAGTGGGCACCTGCATGCTAAATAACTCAAACGTAAATGATAAAGTGCTTGTAGTAAGCCTTGAGGAATTAGCACTTTGTAGTTGAAACTGTTGGTAAGAACATTGTTGGAAGAAAAAATAGAAATTTCACCCGTGTTCCTTCAATGTTGTTTCTGTTTTGTGTTCTCTCTTTGTGTAACGTTTAGAATTTCAACTGTATAAACTTTTATACAAAAGCTTAAACTGTTTTTCTGTTCTCTCATTTACCTTGACTCCACTCTTTAACTGAGTTTAAAGAAGGACTGCACACAATTTTGCATTCCTTTTGTGAATTTCATTTTGTACATAACCCGGGGACCTGCAGTCCATATTATTGAAACGACCTGTCAACATGAGGAAATCACCAATGTTTAAGCAAAATGTTTTTTGGGGGACTGAATGTATTTTTTTAATGTCACTGTTTACCATAATGCATCATATAGGGGTAAAAATAAAGCATCAACCGAGAGCTTTATGTGGGCAGTGGTGGAGGGTAGATGTACGCTATACAGTTTCTAGCCTAATGGGGGGGGGGTGTGTGTGTGCGTTTGGAACTTTCGGTGGATACCAGCACCCTTATGTTAGTGCCTTAATAGTTTGGGTTGTATAATGGCAAGCTATACAGGTTTTGTTTACACCACGTTGTTGGGCTAAGTGCTATGTAATCAGCGATTGCCGTTAGGCTTGCCAGTGTACAGCTGGCTCAAAGGGGATGTCTGTTTGTCATTCATTATAGGGTGATTTTACTATCTCACCGGGCTTCTGCAAATCTTCCCATGTAAATCTAGGGACTTTCCATATCCGGATATCACTGAAGCGTATTCCACTGGGAGTATACCCAGGGCAGGATGACATAGGCCTAGAACTAGCTCTCCCCTCATTAACTTCGTTGAGGAGTGGTCAGCATTGTGTGCTAACAAACAACATCAAAAGATGATTCAAGTGGTTCATTTCACAATCTTTCTGGATTAAGATTAGGACATTTTGGGCTTTGCTTTGAGGATGTCTGTCTGAACATGTGACAAGCGCCTGTTTTGCAAAAAAGTAATTAAATGATACCTCAAAATTCACATTAATTCTAGCAGCATGCTAATCGTACCTCAAAGCCTTTGGAAAACAAAGTATGTAAGCATACCGTAATAAAACAAGTGTGTTTGGTTTTGTAAGAATGGGGGACCACAGACATAATCATTATTGTCCTTTTGTTTAAGAATACAATAAATGTTTTGAATGTGTCTGTCTTTTACAGAAAGAGCACACACTTCATCCAGGTTTAATTACAAAGTAGATATTTGTCAAATCTGGACTCAAAAGTTTGTAACAGGCCCACAATGTGGTTACTAAAGTACGATTTGGATATATTTGGCTGTTTTTGCTGCATAACATTTAAAAGTTGTCCCTTTTCAGGTTTAGAAGAAGTGACCGCTAAACGCTAACTCCCATTCGTATAAGATGATAGCATAGACAAATCGGTGCATAGACAAATCGGTGGTGGTAATCAGTCATTTTGAACTGTAATGCAGTTGATTGGGGACGATGACATGAACATGTATTGGGGTTTACATCCATACAAACATAATGCTCAGATTGTTACCTCAACATAGTGTGAAATACACATATAAACAGTAGCCTAAACGTGGGCTAATTTTGCTGGGGGATAATGAGGAGATTCTGGATCTTTCCCCCACGCATATCAATGCATTTCCATTGTTTTGATCGAGTTCCATTCCTCTTTACCACATCAATGAGCAAGCTCTGGCCTTCATGTATTGTTTGCAGCACATGTTTTTCAACTATGTTTACCCATTACAGCTAATGAGAAACTGCACTCACTCACTCTGTCTGACAACAATAGTACTATTAAGCCTTGTTCACATTGGCAGTTTGAAGTAACTCAATTCCTATTTTTTGCATATCCGATTTGAATATGTTATTTTTGCTGCAGTCTGAACAGCCAAAAAGCACATGGAATCGGATATTTCAAACCACCTTCGTAGGATCTATTTGCCCTCAATTGGTTTTAAGACTGTTATTTAGCATATATTGTTGCTTGCTAGCTACTCTGTTGACAGTTTGACAAGAATATGTGTTAGCTAACTAGCTTGTTAATTGTTTACAAACAAATGAGTGAATGTGTTAGAAAGCTAAACAGCCAGCTAGTTGATTGCTGTGGCTAGCCAAAAATGACTCATTTGAAAGTTGGATCATCTTATCCTTTTTTGAGGCTTTAAATGTGTTTATTACACTATGATTTTGAACATTCAAAGCAACTGAGAAACGTCCATGGCAGGCACCTTAGCTTGACAGGCACTTTAGTCACCTAGCTTGCTACATTACTTCTGAGTGATAGGAAGCACCACCACCAATCAGCCTACACCACTGTGCACACACCCGTCATTACTATTTTACCTAACCCTGCTGACCTCAAACCATACTGTACTGGCTCAGATATTTTCATTTCACTTTGTCCTTTCCAGTGCGATTCCAGCAACTCTGGTGGATGCGTAAACAGGCCAGCCCAATACAGTGTGGCTTGTCCGGTTTTGCTTAGCTCAGTAGTGTGCATTTATTTCACTCACACATAGATCATTTTTCTTTAGGTTCAGATAATTGAACTTACATTCACTACAAGGTACAGTGAGCTCCAAAGGTATTGGGACAGTGACACATGATTATTATTTTTGGCTCTGTACTCCAGCACTTTGGATTTGAAGTTATACCATGACTATGAGGTTAAAGTGCAGACTCCGTATCGGGTGAACCGCTTAGAAATTACAGCACTTTTTGTGCATAGTCCCCCCATTTTAGGGGACCAAAAGTATTGGGACAAATTCATCTATGTGTACTAAAGTTCTCAAAAGTTTAGTATTTGGTCCCATATTCCTAGCATGCAAGGATTACATCAAGCCTGTCCTTTTAAGACATCCACTGGCAGCTCTAGAAGAAGAATTCACATAGTACAAAATCCACCAGCTGGGTATTCATGAGGGGAGTGAGTTCAGATTACCCTGCTGGTTTGCTCCTCTATAGCCCGTCTACACATTCAGGTTGTACATCTGATGTACGATGCATTTGATACAATGGTTGTGATACAATAGTTTGTGTGCACAAACAAGTTTACACAGCAATTGTCCTGTCTACCCACAATGTTTGTGTCATTGCTTTTGTGCAGAAACACTCCATTGTATCACAACCATTGTGCCAAATGCATTGTACCTCAGTTGTATAACTACAGTGTATATGGGGCATCCAGAATCTAGTTTGTGGTAAGACTCCTGGTTAACCTTATCCCAGGGCTTTAACACTTTCACTGTGGTGTCCGCGGAGGGAGTTGACTGGGCATCTGGGGCTGTATGTATCAAGTAGGAGTAGGAATGCTGATTTAGGGTCAGATTTTCCTTTTAAATCACAACTAATAAGACCACATGGACAGGGTGGACCTGATCCTAGATCAGTACTCCTACTCTGAGACGCTTGATGTATACAGACCATGATATGATATCCCACCCTGTATACTTCTGCTCTGGTAGATTCGGGGGTGTCACCGTTTTTGTACCCTCATATCGATGTTTGTTCGGGCTTAGAGGAGCGGCTCCTTTGGCAGTGACTGGGCCTCTGGGTATCCCGGTATGCACTGTCCTGGCCCGCATTGTGGTCTGCCTCTCCCCTGCTTTGGAAGTGAAATCCTGGGTTGAGGGTTGAGTATGTCCTCCTGGGGCTGAGATCCAGCCGGCAGCCCAGACATAGTTGGAAGTGGCCCCAGGAAGTGTGGCTCTATTTAGGGGCAAGCTGACTTACCGTTCCCCCTCTTGTCCCCCACAGTCACTCCTCAACCTGTGATGAATGTGCCAAGTCCCAGTGTGTGACACGGCTTTCCTCGCTTCGCTGGCTCACCCAGGTGAAAGAGACACACTAAACCCTCATCTGGCCTTCTCTCTCTCTCTCTCTCTCTCTCTCTCTCTCTCTCTCTCTCTCTCTCTCTCTCTCTCTCTCTCTCTCTCTCTCTCTCTCTCTCTCTCTCTCTCTCTTTATTTGCATGGTATAACAGGAATATCTTAAATGGAAATGAATCCCAGACGTTGTGTATGTGTGTGTATGTGTGTCCGCACGTGTGTGTGAGAGAACACAGGCAGGCCCTTGGTTTATGTAGATTAAGATTTTGCTGGGGTCAGCAGATTAAGAGGGTTTGTCATATTTATGTTCCCCCTCCAAAGGAATTTCCAGCTGTAACTCATAGCTTTTCTTTGGTTGAGTATGTCTGTGTGTGTGATTGCGTGCGTATATTTCTGTATTTGTGTATTTCTATGTGCATGCAGCTAGGTGACAACTCCCATCTTCTCCTGTATAACATTGAAAATGCAGAACACCACCAAGGTTCTTGTCAACATGTGAAGTGTGTGCCAACATCTGTCACCGAGATGTATTGGGCTGGTGAGGTAAACATATCTACAGAGCATTTTAAAAGCCCTTTTCTGTTTTTTTATCACTTTAATGCTCCAATTGAAATAATTGAAATATCATTGTTATAACACGTCCTGATTCATGTCAATTCCAAGTGAATGAGACACATTGCTGGACAGAGCAGCCAAAGCCATTAACACTTAAGATAAAGTTTTATACCTCATCAGCGTGGACAGCTATTGTAGCGCCCATTTATAACACAATCTATCAACAGCTAACCATTATCAGACAGTGTGTCAATGCCTATAATGTTTAAAGGCCTCAAACCCACGTTGGTCCAACATTGAGGCTCTCTGTAGCAAACTCTTTTAGACTACTTTCAGTAGGCAAACGTTGTGGAATGCCGCAGTTAGAAATGTCATAAATAAGCTGAGTTGATTCTTTATTCTACTGTCGTATCGGGTGAATGCTGGCAATTATTGCTGATGAACAAAGAGTCCGCTTAGGCTGCACCGTGATTAGAGGCTTTTATTAATATCACACGTTTACAGCATAAGTTACAGACCCGCGGTGTCTGGAGAAGCCCCGTCCCAAATTAATCTGAATGCTTCTGACCGCTCTTCGTCTAGGTCCTACTTATAAACAATGGCAATAAATGGGTTGCTCCCTTTTTCGTCCAATCACCTATCCCCCCTGGGGCGTCACCCTCCAACTGCTATATTTGAACTAAGATAAACAACATTCCATTTCTTCATGAAAAACATTTAACAAAGGCATAATCCTAATACACGACACTACATGTCAGAGAAGCATGTTTATTCGATATAATATTTTTCTAACTGAACAAGTTTTGCACCGCTGAACACAGACTGCCCTAGATTGGTCAGAGAGAGAGCATGCTGGTTTGGGGAATGGGGCTGTGCTATGCTGCACTCCCACAGTGAACAGAGAGGGGGAGGGAGAGAGAAGGAGGACAGAGAAATCAGGAGGATGGGGAGGAGTAGGGGGAGAGGAGGAGGGGGATAGGAGGAGGGTGAGGGGAGAGTAGCAGGAGGGGAGGACGTGGAATGGAGAGGAGGAAGGAGAGATGGGGAGAGGAAGAGGAGGAAGGGAGATAAAGACAAGGAGAGGGAGGGGTTGGAGGAGAAGTAAGGGGAGGATGAGGAGAAGGAGGAGGAAAGGAAGATGGAGTGGAGGGGGGGATGGACTGACCTCTGGAAAGCATTTGCTGAAGAATAGCGAAAAAAGGGCCAAAGCGAGTCTACCTGGGAAGGGAAGCATCAGAGGGCATAAATAACTCTGTCTGAAGGTCACCTTTGACCTGTTGGTTTCTCATGTTCCCTCCCAGAGACAGACTCAGCTCCTCACTGTCATATATTCTGAGGTTGTAAGAGGTCAGACAGTCAGCAGTGTTTGATAAATGTGAATGGACATTTTCCATGTATTTTGTTTAGATTCTTCCATCATATCTCTATTGTCTCTTGTTTTATGGCGACATTGTATGGTCATGTCTTTATTTTGCCTTATGTCAATTCGATAAAATGCCATAGCTTGTCAGCGGGTCTTTGACAGAATTGTCAATTGACAGAATTTAACCTTGAATATTTGAGAAAACGAACATCTTGAATGATTTCCTCCATCTCTGGTAGTGTGTGTTTGTGTTATTTACTGTCTGTCTTATGATTATACTGTAGCAACTTCCTCAACTCTCTCAAGTGTCCCATTATTGTTTTGAGGGGGAGGTGGGAGATCTCTGCCAAAGAGGTAGCAATTGTCAGTAAGTTAGTTCATTGAGTTCAGTCCGCTTAGGAAGAATACCCTTGTATGTTTATTTGGATCCCCATTAGCTTTTGCAAAGGCAGCAGCTTTTCTATCTGCTATCCACAAAAAACACAAAACATGAAAATTAACAAAACACTGATACACTGATAGACAAGGACAGACACACAAAACAAGGACAGTCACACAAAATCCTATGGGCCCTGGTCAAAAGTAGTGCAGTATGTAGGGAATAGGGTGCCATTGACGTTTAACAATGAGGAAGTTGTGAGAAATGCCCTTCACACAAAGCTATCAGGTTCCCCCTCTCCCACACACTCAATAAAGGCCACAGACAGAGGGGCGGTACATTCTACGTAGCCAGATAGTGGGTGTAACTTTCACTTCTAGTGAATAGCCTAGTGGAACAAAGTTAGGGCCAGTACCTGCGAAAGAGAAGCAAAATATCAATGACGCAGCGCTTCTGTGAACTATGACATAGCAAAAAGAGTGTTCTATATATTTTTCACCACATCCCCATCTGCCGATTGAATGTTAATGTCAAAATATTTCCACATTGATGTCTGTATGCCTCAAGACCGCTATCAAAAACATTAAGGACAATGTTAAATGACAACAACAAACAAAGACTTACGAGTCTTCATAAGCACTACTTAAAAAGAAGCTTCACAAATCAAACAAAGTCATACTACATAAAGGTCTGGAACTTTGCCAAATGTGGCATAAACCTTTTGCCCACCCTTAGACCTAATACAGTGTGAAGGAAGGACCTTCACCTAAAGACATTCATTGTACAGTATTTAATTATTGCACATTAAGCAGACAATGAAAGCTCTTACAATATTCGATGATTACATTTCTCTAAAACAGGCTATAGGCTACATGTGCCTCACTAACAGCTAACAGCTTACTACACAACATACACTAAGTATTACTTTCTTAGCTACAGTATACATATCTCCCTGGCATATTACATCATTTGCATACAAAACATTATTGGACTCACCTTGTTGTGCTGTGCTCACTTGAACAGGAAGGTGGTGCGGCGGTCCTTCGTGGGCAAATTCTGTCATCAAACTTTGTCATCAAAGTCTGGCATTCTCTGGATTTATGGTGCTTTGAAAATGATTTGCCAGTAGATTGTCGACTTGATCCATGATGATGACTGCTAGCTTGCTAGCTAAGATTTTGAAAGTATGATGTGACATGATGAGTCCAATCAAAGCTACGGTAGGTATAACGTGATTTGATGTCATTTTATCTGTGGCCAATGACCTTGAGCCTTCTTGGATGGGCACTTCTAATGTAACTTTATGGCAGTACCCAAGGGGCTTGAATTTTCGAGCTCTCCCCATAGATTTTGTGGTGATGTAGTGTCCACATGAGTGACAGAACACTGAGCAAATCACGGCGCAACTAGAGAACATTACCAACCCCTACGCTCCATATTTTCCACCACCACAGAAAGCACTGAGCTAGGCTGAAACATCTGCATTTTGAAGCTGCCTTACTCAAGAAAGCAACAAAGAGACCATGTTTGTATGCGGCTTTATTAACTCAAAGATTTTTTTTTAAACATTGTTTGCAAACTGATATGTGGCATGTATTAATGCCAAAATAAAATGCAAAACAGGCAACAAAAAAAGGCTGTGGGAACCTTGACTGTATACAAAAAGGAGTTAACCACGTGTCCTTGGTTTTGATATTACATGCCTCTCTTATGTCCAAGGTCTTATAGACACCTACTAGAAGGAGGATACAGTAGGCCCAACTATTTGGTCTCTATCTGCTCCTCGCCCTATCTGAGCTGCCTAACCAACCTATGAGCTGCTAGCAGGGTCCTGCACAATGTCCAGCAGGGTCCTGTACCTGTCAGCCGACAATTTGTAAACACGATCCAGCTATCTATCGCCCTGCTCTTCACAGAGTTTTGTAAGTATATCTACAGTTGAAGTCGGATGTTTACATACACTTAGGTTGGAGTCATTAAAACTCATTTTTCAACCACTCCACAAATTTCTCGTTAACAAGCTATAGTTTTGGCAAGTCGGTTGGACATCTACTTTGTGCATGACACAGGTAATCTTTCCAACAATTGTTTACAGACAGATTATTTCACTTACAATTCACTGTACCACAATTCCAGTGGGTCAGAAGTTTACATACACTAAGTTGACTGTGCCTTTAAACAGCTTGGGAAATTCCAGAAAATGATGCCATGGCTTTAGAAACTTCTGATAGGATAATTGACATCATTTGAGTCAATTGGAGGTGTACAGTGGGGAGAACAAGTATTTGATACACTGCCGATTTTGCAGGTTTTCCTACTTACAAAGCATGTAGAGGTCTGTAATTTTTATCATAGGTACACTTCAACTGTGAGAGACGGAATCTAAAACAAAAATCCAGAAAATCACATTGTATGATTTTTAAGTAATTAATATGCATTTTATTGCATGACATAAGTATTTGATACATCAGAAAAGCAGAACTTAATATTTGGAACAGAAACCTTTGTTTGCAATTACAGAGATCATATGTTTCCTGTAGGTATTGACCAGGTTTGCACACACTGCAGCAGGGATTTTGGCCCACTCCTCCATACAGACCTTCTCCAGATCCTTCAGGTTTCGGGGCTATCGCTGGGCAATACGGACTTTCAGCTCCCTCCAAAGATGTTCTATTGGGTTCAGGTCTGGAGACTGGCTAGGCCACTCCAGGACCTTGAGATGCTTCTTACGGAGCCACTCCTTAGTTGCCCTGGCTGTGCGTTTCGGGTCGTTGTCATGCTGGAAGACCCAGCCACGACCCATCTTCAATGCTCTTACTGAGGGAAGGAGGTTGTTGGCCAAGATCTCGCGATACATGGCCCCATCCATCTTCCCCTCAATACGGTGCAGTCGTCCTTTCCCCTTTGCAGAAAAGCATCCCCAAAGAATGATGTTTCCACCTCCATGCTTCACGGTTGGGATGGTGTTCTTGGGGTTGTACTCATCCTTCTTCTTCCTCCAAACACAGCGAGTGGAGTTTAGACCAAAAAGCTCTATTTTTGTCTCATCAGACCACATGACCTTCTCCCATTCCTCCTCTGGATCATCCAGATGGTCATTGGCAAACTTCAGACGGGCCTGGACATGCGCTGGCTTGAGCAGGGGGACCTTGCGTGTGCTGCAGGATTTTAATCCATGACGGCGTAGTGTGTTACTAATGGTTTTCTTTGAGACTGTGGTCCCAGCTCTCTTCAGGTCATTGACCAGGTCCTGCCGTGTAGTTCTGGGCTGATCCCTCACTTTCCTCATGATCATTGATGCCCCACGAGGTGAGATCTTGCATGGAGCCCCAGACCGAGGGTGATTGAACTTCTTCCATTTTCTAATAATTGCACCAACAGTTGTTGCCTTCTCACCAAGCTGCTTGCCTATTGTCCTGTAGCCCATCCCAGCCTTGTACAGGTCTACAAATGTATCCCTGATGTCCTTACACAGCTCTCTGGTCTTGGCCATTGTGGAGAGGTTGGAGTCTGTTTGATTGAGTGTGTGGACAGGTGTCTTTTATACAGGTAATGAGTTCAAACAGGTGCAGTTAATACAGGTAATGAGTGGAGAACAGGAGGGCTTCTTAAAGAAAAACTAACAGGTCTGTGAGAGCCGGAATTCTTACTGGTTGGTAGGTGATCAAATACTTATGTCATGCAATAAAATGCAAATTAATTACTTAAAAATCATACAATGTCATTTTCTGGATTTTTGTTTTAGATTCCGTCTCTCACAGTTGAAGTGTACCTATGATAAAAATGACAGACCTCTACATGCTTTGTAAGTAGGAAAACATGCAAAATCGGCAGTGTATCAAATACTTGTTCTCCCCACTGTATAAGGTGAGTCAAAACACACAACAATAATTTACAAGGGCTACATAGCGAACATAACAAATACGAATGTTTATCATGACAATTAAAGTTGTCATACGCTACACAGTGTATGTGAATTGACGCTCTCTACTCTCGCACGCAAATTTGGATGCCATTGATGGTGTCTCTCCATGTGATTTCAACTTTACAGACAAGTTAATCTCTATTTACACACTTAGGATCACTGACAGTCTTATCAGCGTGGGTTAACGGTGCACACTAACCAGCTATGGCTGACTCAGAATATATGTTTTAGCTAGTGCACATGAAACCAGTTAAACCAGTCAAAAGGACTTCATGGGAAACTTTCAGAAAAATGTCAGAACTGGAAATGTATTGATCATCCTGGAGAGGAAACAAGGCTATGTCTGCATCCTAAATGGCACCTTATTCCCTACGTAGTGCACTACTTTTGACCAGAGCCCTACAGGCCTTGTCAAAAGTAATGCAGTACATTGGTTTAATGTGCGCTATGGGCCCCGGTCAAAAGTAGTGCACTACATAGGGAATAAGCTGCCATTTGGGATGCAGCCTCTGTCGGTCATATGCAAACATTTAGACTCTCATCTCCGCCCAGGGGCCCTCCTAGATCACTAGAGAGCCATGGAGCAGAGCTCTGACGGCCACTCTTTAGACCAGGGACGGGCAACTTTGGTGGGGGTGGGGGCCACAAGAAAAAGGAACTCATCATGAGGGGCCGCAGTGGCTCGTGGTTCTGCGTACTCACATCCATGGCCGCTAGACTAATTTACCAATCTAAGCTGACATGGGCTAATTAAGTGACTGCTGATGCACAACCAATTTACACCTTGTGTATTCTATTATTCTAACTCTCAACAGTAAAGTTGAGACCCCAAAACATTTTTGAAAAATATAATGTACATAGTTATTGGGACAGTGAATATTGTATTCTTCTTTTGGCTCTATACTCCAAAAGGTAGGATTTGAAATCAAACAATGACTATGAGGTTAAAGTGCAGATGGTCAGCTTTAATTTGAGGGTATTTTCATCCATATCGGGTGTACATCACTTTTTGTACATAGAAAAAGTATTGGGACAAATTCACTAATGTGTATTAAAGTAGTAAAACGTTAATTACGGGGGCGGCGGGGTTGAAATTGGTCCGCGGGCCTACAAAAGGGGGTTTAGACTGTAATTATGTTTTGTCTGGCTGGAATGACTGTGCAAAAAAGGAAGTTGGGCTCTATTTGTTAAGATATGGTCTAGTAAATGTAATCAGCCAGAGCAACTATGTAGAGGTTCATGGCCTCAAGAGCCATAAGTGTAGTTTTCGCTTGTAACGCAAAGCAATCTTTGGCGTTGCTGTACTCCATGCATTACAAGCTTCCTTTCCACCAACGGCAGACAGTTGGTTACCTTCAGAAAAGCTATTATGCACTTCTTACATCCTGTCACCCACTAAGATCCTTGTTGCAAAAATGTTTGAAAACGTTTTTGTAAACATGTTAGGCTACATTTTTCTATGGACCTACTTGTCTTCAGTCGTTTAGTTGTCCACCCTATTTGGTATTAATTGTCCTTTCCAAATTGTTTCTAGGAGCAGGACAGCATATGTTTCCATTTACAGCTCTAAGTCATCATAATACAGTAAAGGAGGTAGAGTAAGAGTTCTGTCCGGAGGTCTGTTTTCAGCGCAACATCTCTAATGAGGCTTTCAGTGAGTGACCAGCTCTGTCAGTAACAGTCACAGCCAGTGATTGGAGAGTCTCATTTCCTTTCCTGTCTATGACTAACACGTCACATAACTAAGTCAGTTTGACGTACAGTATCCGCGCGTGACGTGCGGCCAATGCAGAGTGCAATGCCTCTGACCACTTTTGACGCGTCCACATTTCAAGGACGACGGAAAAATTTACTGAATGAGAAAGTTCAAGTATCCGCCCAAGACCTAGTGGAAAAGTTAATGGTTTTCTGTAGTGGGAGATGATGACTGCGTCTCAAATGGTGCCCTATTCCCTATACAGATGTAGGTTCTTAATTTGATCACTCTTTTGTTGCTGAGAACTGCACAGTAGGAAATGCAAACGTGTAGTGTATTCAAGGTTTAAAAAGGCCTCTAAAGTTTGTAATTTCAGACTTGATTTGCCCTAATGAAAAATGTATCAACCCCTACAAAAAATGTCCATTAATTATAATCCCTATAATAATTTACATGTCCTGTTGCTGCAGGATTATTTTCCTGCTGTAGCAAACTGGCTCAATTTAACATCCTACATCTGTATAGTGCAATAATTTTGACCTAGAACTCTATGAGCTCTGGTCAAAAGTAGTGCACTACATTGGGAATAGGGTGCCAATTAGGAAGCTGCCGGTGATAGCGAAATGGAAAGTAGCACCCCTTTTCACAGCCTGTCTTGGTGGGTGGGTTATGATATGTAGGCCTCTTTTCCTCAGAGGTCTGGTCTGCAGGACTAGGGAGAAATGTACACATCACAGCTGTGAGCTAGGCAACCAAAGAGGACAGAGTAGTCCTGATCAGGTGTGTGTGTGTGTGTGTGTGTGTGTGTGTGTGTGTGTGTGTGTGTGTGTGTGTGTGTGTGTGTGTGTGTGTGTGTGTGTGTGTGTGTGTGTGTGTGTGTGTGTGTGTGTGTGTGTGTGTGCGTGTGTGAGGGGTGTGTGTGAGAGAGAGAGTGTGGAGAGAGAGAGAGAGAGAGAGAGAGAGAGAGAGAGAGAGAGAGAGAGAGAGAGAGAGAGAGAGAGAGAGAGAGAGAGAGAGAGAGAGAGAGAGAGAGAGAGAGAAAGTGTGTGTGCACTTGTGGGCATATTAGTGTACTTACAAGTGCGTGACCGGGAGAAGGTTCTGAGTCCGTGACTGATGATGACTCAGTCCACTGCCCATCTGTTTCATGTCAGGAAAGTGTGTGTGTGTGTGTGTGTGTGTTTGTGCATGTATGCATAGCCTTGGCTGTGCCTGGCTCCTTGCTCTCCGGGCCCCCTGTCTCTGACTCCCTCCCTCATAAGGTAGGCAGACTGAGAGGAGACATATACAGATTCATATTATTCACGCAGAGCAATCCTAGCGCTCCTTTACTCATAGCATTCTATCATAGAGCTCCCATACTCATCCCTTATCCCACCACTCCTCACCCCAGCCCTTCTATTTCTCCGAGGGACATGGGAGAGGCCATAGGTGACCTCATGTATGGCGTAACCCCTATCCCCACTCACTGAAACACGCTTTTACAATGAAGTGTTTCATTCCAAACTTCATCTGAAAAAATGTAACCCCAGCATCTTTAAGACTATAGTTACTAGCAGACAGCTGTTGTGTGTCTCAAGTCTGTATTCAAACATTGGGATGGAAGGGTGGAACACAAACAAGAAGACTCAGGACAATAGAATCAAACCATATGCCGCTCAGCTTTCCTTGATAAATCAGTTGTTTGCATGAAAAACAAAACAACACCATTCCGAACATTTGGCTTGTCCACTTTGAGGTGTGTCCAAGAACATGCGCTTAATGAAAACCAGGTTGGATCTGTCAAAGATCATAGCCCTAGGCTATTTACAGTGGGGGAAAAAAGTATTTAGTCAGCCACCAATTGTGCAAGTTCTCCCACTTAAAAATATGAGAGAGGCCTGTAATTTTCATCATAGGTACATGTCAACTATGACAGACAAAATGAGGAAAAAAAATCCAGAAAATCACATTGTAGGATTTTTTATGAATTTATTTGCAAATTATGGTGGAAAATAAGTATTTGGTCAATAACAAAAGTTTCTCAATACTTTGTTATATACCCTTTGTTGGCAATGACACAGGTCAAACGTTTTCTGTAAGTCTTCACAAGGTTTTCACACACTGTTGCTGGTATTTTGGCCCATTCCTCCATGCAGATCTCCTCTAGAGCAGTGATGTTTTGGGGCTGTCGCTGGGCAACACGGACTTTCAACTCCCTCCAAAGATTTTATATGGGGTTGAGATCTGGAGACTGGCTAGGCCACTCCAGGACCTTGAAATGCTTCTTACGAAGCCACTCCTTCGTTGCCCGGGAGGTGTGTTTGGGATCATTGTCATGCTAAAAGACCCAGCCACGTTTCATCTTCAATGCCCTTGCTGATGGAAGGAGGTTTTCACTCAAAATCTCACGATACATGGCCCCATTCATTCTTTCCTTTACACAGATCAGTCGTCCTGGTCCCTTGCAGAAAAACAGCCCAAAAGCATGAAGTTTCCACCCCCATGCTTCACAGTAGGTATGGTGTTCTTTGGATGCAACTCAGCATTCTTTGTCCTCCAAACACGATGAGTTTAGTTTTTACCAAAAAGTTATATTTTGGTTTCATCTGACCATATGACATTCTCCCAAACTTCAGACGGGCCTGGACATGTACTGGCACGTCTGGCAATGCAGGATTTGAGTCCCTGGCGGAGTAGTGTGTTACTGATGGTAGGCTTTGTTACTTTGGTCCCAGCTCTCTGCAGGTCATTCACTAGGTCCCCCCGTGTGGTTCTGGGATTTTTGCTCACCGTTCTTGTGATCATTTTGACCCCACGGGGTGAGATCTTGCGTGGAGCCCCAGATCGAGGGAGATTATCAGTGGTCTTGTATGTCTTCCATTTCCTAATAATTGCTCCCACAGTTGATTTCTTCAAACCAAGCTGCTTACCTATTGCAGATTCAGTCTTCCCAGCCTGGTGCAGGTCTACAATTTTGTTTCTGGTGTCCTTTGACAGCTCTTTGGTCTTGACCATAGTGGAGTTTGGAGTGTGACTATTTGAGGTTGTGGACAGGTGTCTTTTATACTGATAACAAGTTCAAACAGGTGCCATTAATACAGGTAACGAGTGGAGGACAGAGGAGCCTCTTAAAGAAGAAGTTACAGGTCTGTGAGAGCCAGAAATCTTGCTTGTTTGTAGGTGACCAAATACTTATTTTCCACCATAATTTGCAAATAAATTCATTAAAAATCCTACAATGTGATTTTCTGGATTTTTTTTTCTCAATTTGTCTGTCATAGTTGACGTGTACCTATGATGAAAATGACAGGCCTCTCTCATCTTTTTAAGTGGGAGAACTTGCACAATTGGTGACTGACTAAATACTTTTTTTCCCCACTGTAACTCAATTTACCAAAAATAGATTTCAGTTAAATAGATAATAAGCCAAAATTTGACGTGAATAATTTGCAACTAAACTTCCCTACAGCCTATTTAAACAGAGTTAACTTGGGTCATTTCACCTTGTACAGGTTTTATAGATAAATAGGCTTTTTGGGATAATGCATCTCTAAATCTAAACAGATGCAAAGTTTGATCATAATTACAGTTTTATACCCAGGCTGACTTCACTAGACAACTTCAGCTTCAGGGGGAAAAGCTGGAAAGGAGTGTCTACCTCTCTATAACATGGGATCATTGGATCTTCAAGAGTTTTATTTATAACTCACGTCATTATTTATATATGTGAGTAGTTTGCTATTGTCCGTATGGTCTTGGTATTTGTACTTCCCTTTTGTAAACAGAAATATCAACTTTAACTTTTTGAAATTTCCTTGTGTCCCACGGAGACCAGGCCCCCTCTTCAGAGAATAGTGGATTGCTTGTCTGGACAGTTTGTTAACACATCTTTACAAAGACTAAAACTAATTTCTATAAAGGGCTTTATAGGGAGGTGTATGCTTTGAAGCTCACTATTTGAAAGTAAATTGTATCATAATGAGAGCGCTAATAGAGACATGGTATGTTCAGGGGGCTGCTCACCCTTGAGGTGGGTATAGAGGCAGAGATGGACTGGCCATAGGGCAATTGCATTTACATTTTAGTCATTTAGCAGACGCTCTTATCCAGAGCGACTTACATGTTTTTTTTCATTCTTTTTTTTCATACAATTCTGGCAGATGGGCTGGTCGATCTTTAGTGCAGAAATATGATTATTTGGATAATAATGGGGTCCTCAATAAAATAAAATAAAGGGCTGGTGTGTTAGAAATGCCCGGGCCAATTTCTGGTCCCAGTCTATCCCTGAATAGAGGGGTGGTGCAGTTTGACATGAACAATACTCTCTCCCCTGACTCAGTGGTGACCGGTGTTCAGTGACTCACACTACTTGAGTCACAGCCAAAGAGGAAAGTGACTGAGGTCTGCTTACAATTAAGAAACCACAAGCATCTCCTGTATTCTGCTCTTATCTCGGGCCGTGTTATAAACAAGTCAAAATACTGCAGGAGGGAAAAAAACAAGACAGGAAATCTGCGTCAATGGAAATGCTGCCTTTAGGTGGGGTGGCATGGAGTTGCCAACAACATCTGTCTGGTAAAGGAACAGAGAAAAACAAGGGGCGTGAGGGTTGTGTGCTTGGTATACGTGCGAGAATGCAGGAGTTTCATTTTGGAGCCTTAAAGAGAGTTTTTGGTTCTTACTTTTAAAGCTTACTTACTTTTATGAGGAGAATTGCGAGACATAGCCCTAGGCTATTTAACTCACTTTACCAAAAATAGATTTCAGTTAAATAGATAATAAGTATAGATGACGTACAGTATTGTGCAGCTTTAGATTTGTATGGTTGTTAAGCACTCAGGGGGGAATTCCGACCCGAGTTAAGTGCGCTTAAATGGAGCATAATTCCCTTTTCTACGTGTATTCTGACCTGTATGTTCACCTGCTACTCATTGGGGGTGGAGAGCAAAGAAATGAAGGTGTGACAGAGGTGTGTCTACAGATAAGCCGTATTCTGACCTTGACTTAATTCCCTCATAATTCCACCACCTTTATGCGCAATGAACGGATGAATAAGGTCAAGAAACCTGTCAGGGTTCCAAGTGGAACAACATCTACTTTCTTCTTCCTGATAGAAATAACACCATTCTCCATGCACTGTAATTTACAAATTGATATTGACAGTGATGTAGTGGTACAAAAATAGATGGGTAAACGCTGATCGCTGTTCACGGTGAGTAAAGTATATACTTTCAATGCATTTTCCCGCAAAAGGTGGGTTATTGCTTGCGCAAAAGTAAAAATATGAGTAAACGGCACTGATGTGGGTTTACCTTCCACTACACCACTGTTCCCAACCAACCAGAGTCCAGCCTAGGTCATCCACTCAACACAGTAGGTCAGTCCTAGCCTGACTGCCAGTGTGTTTGGAGTTATCATGCCAACTCCTTGTCACTCATTGGCTTGTTTGGCTTGACAAGGACAGAAATGGAGTTGGCAGAAGCACAAAAAGATCTAGGACCAGGCTAGGTCAGACCAGTAACACACTAAATAAGAAATGCACTGTCAGAGTAACATGTTCTGAATAACAT
The DNA here is from genome assembly GCF_020615455.1 of Coregonus clupeaformis. Lineage (NCBI taxonomy): Eukaryota > Metazoa > Chordata > Actinopteri > Salmoniformes > Salmonidae > Coregonus > Coregonus clupeaformis. The sequence goes on from NW_025534660.1 coordinate 84,443, forward strand.
CCCACTGGGCACAAACTTAATTTGTCAACGTATTGTGAGGTGGAATCTATGTAGAAAATACATTGGATTTGAAAAAAGTCATCAACGTACACTGTTTTTTTGAGGGTGGAATTTAAACCACAGGATTATGTCAATTTATGTCAATACTGTATCATCAATGACACTATTTAGGCCTATATAGCATTTGCAAAGTCATCAACAGCTATTGTTTCAATTCAGCCCTGATAAGAGCTAGGTACATGAGTAAGCCGTTTGGATAAGTGGATTGTAAATATAAATGTTTAAAAAAAGTGATCTATTTTACAAATGTGAAACCAGTCATATGACAGCAAACAGAAGCATATCAGCAGGTCACCTTTTCCACAGTGAAGTTTATTAAATGCTGGCCTTTTAACTCGGGATGAAATTTGGAGATCTAAGCAATAGGCTTCTGTAGCCATGCGCAAATGACAGTACGCCAGTGGAGGCTGCTGAGGGGAGAACGGCTCATAATAATGGCTAGAATGGAATGGCATCAAACACTTGGAAACCATGTGTTTGATGAATTTGATACGTTTTAGTCATTTAGCAGACGCTCTTATCCAGAGTGACTTACAGGTAGCGCATACATTTTTCATACTGGCCCCCTGTGGGAAACGAACCCACAACCCTGGCGTTGCAAGCGCCATGCTCTACCAACTGAGCTACAGGGGACTATACAGGTATATACTATACAGGGGATACCATTCCATTGAATCTTCTCCAGTCATTATCACAAGCCCATTCGCCCCAATTAAGGTACCATCAACCTTCTGTGCAGTACGCCTATAGCGCCAAACTTAACGAGTTGATTTATGATTTCTAGAATGTTTTAATTAGATGCCCAGACTTTATACTGTACTTTTACAATTTGTATCATGTTAGCCACTATCAGTAGCGCCGGTCAGTTTTCCCACATACATTTAGAACTGTCACTGACTTTAGTGTTCGTTTCCTTACATTTTGTATCCTTCCATTAGATCATTAATTTACCTTTCTTTCCTCTGTCAAGTGTGTGTGGTTGTTCCTGAGGATCGCTAGCAATTGTAGATAATCTTAGGCTAACGTATTACAAGTTGAGCAATAATCGAGACATGTAGCCTATTTAATCATTATGGAACGCCTGGCACACGGTTCACGGCGACTGGACAGTTCCATAATTAGTGAGGTTTATTAGGGTAGATTTATATGAATGCTGTTCAAACCCTATTGTACACTTTTCTCACCTTCCAATATTTCATGGATTGAACAATTGAATATGGCAATTTTCAGGATGAATCAAACTACTGTATTTTTTATTCACTCATATATTTAGTGCGTAAAGGCTCTCCAAACCAGTTTCTTTATTATTCATAACCCTAAATAATATACAAGATCAGAGTCTTTTTTATCTACCAATTGGTGCTGAAAAGTACACGAGTATGCGTGTATTAACAATACTTTATTTCATTGATCCCTTATATTCTGAACCGTTCTCTCCATATATTCTAGTGAGTCTGTTGATAAAATTCTAATTAAAGGTACACCAAATTAAAGGGATGGCTTTAGATAAATGTACTGAAAACCATAATGAATGAAAACTCCACGAGAAAATCTGTTGGCCAGCAAGTGGGAAGGTTTTCAGCTGTTGAATTGCATTTATTCAGCGCGTGCAAGGGAAACACGCCTGCAAAGCCAGTTTTAACCTGCATAAGGTAAGTCTAAATACCAACTACTGAGAATTGCGTAAGAAAGGTGTGCATAGGAAAGGCGTACATTTCCTATGTCTGAATCGGGCCCTCAGTGAGAGAGTCAATCATATTGTGAAAGGGAAACCCTCACTTTATTCATAGGTCAAGTACAGGGTGGAAAGAGCAGTGGAGGGCCTTTTAAATAACACTCAGAACCCTCCCACTCCCAAGATGTCTCAGACAGATGGAAAAGGCATCTGAGCCATGGGTTGTTTGTGAACTTTGCTCTCTTCTTATGCAAAGGCCAACCTCTCCACATGTGTAGTTACAGTAATGGATCCCCAGCGACGGGGCTATGCCTGTTCCATAGGAGAGACGAGGAATGATTGATTCTGCTGCTCTGGCCTTGGGCCTTTAACACGCTATCCATGATAACTCTCTCCTGAAGTATTTAATTAAACATTGCTTAATTCTTCTGAGCTGGGGTGTCATCTGGTTTTCTGGCCTTCTTCCTTTGCTATAAAGCTAGCCAAGGGAATGACATTCTAGAGAATGACATGCAAATCCTGAGAGACACCATAATGAATCAATTTTTAAATTGGCAAGCCAACAGTCAAGCATAGATCGTTGGCTTTATTTATGACAGTCAAAACAAGGGACAGATTTCTGCAGATAAACTACAAGAACAAAAGTATGTGGACACCTGCTCGTCAAACATCTCATTCCAAAATCATGGGCAATAATATGGAGTTGGTCACCCCTTTGCTGCTATAACAGCCTCCACTCTTCTGGGAAGGCTTTCCACTAGATGATGGAACATTGCTGTGGGGACGTGCTTCCATTCAGCCACAAGAGCATAAGTGAGGTCGGCACAGATGTTGGGCGATTAGGCCTGGCTTTTAGTCAGCGGTCCAATTCATCCCAAAGCTGTTCGATGGGGTTGAGGTCAGGGCTCTGTGCAGGCCAGTCAAGTTCTTCCACACCAATCTCGACAAACCATTTCTGTATGGACCTCGCTTTGTGCACGGGGGCATTGTCATGCTGAAACAGGAAAGGGCCTGCCCCAAACTGTTGCCACAAAGTTGGAAACACAGAATAGTCTAGAATGTCATTGTATGCTATAGCATTAAGATTTCCCTTCACTGGAAATGAGGGGCCTGAACCATGAAAAACAGCCCTAGACCATTATTCGTCCTCCACCAAACTTTACAGTTGGCACTATGCATTGGGGCAGGTAGCGTTCTCCTGGCATCCGCCAAACCCAGATTTGTCCGTCGGACTGCCAGATGGTGTAGATTGATTCATCACTCCAGAGAACACGTTTCCACTGCTCCAGAGTCCAATGGTGGCGAGCTTTACACCACTCCAACCGACGCTTGGCATTGTGCATGGTGATCTTAGGTTTGTGTGCAGTTGCTTGGCCATGGAAACCCATTTCATTAAGCTCCCGACGAACAGTTATTGTGCTGACGTTGCTTCCAGAGGCATTTTGGAACTCGGTAGAGAGTGTTGCAACCGAGGACAGATGATTTTTACACGCTACCCGCTTCAGCACTCGGCAGTCCCGTTTTGTGAGCTAGTGTGGCCTACCATTTCGGGGCTGAGCCACTGTTGCTTCTAGACGTTTCCACTTCACAATAACAGGACTTACAGTTGACCAGGGCAGCTTAGCAGGGCAGAAATTTGACAAACTGACTTGTTGGAAAGGTGGCATCCTATGACGGTGCCATGTTGAAAGTCACTGAGCTCTTCAGTAAGGCCATTCTACTGCCAATGGTTATCTATGAAGATTGCATGGCTGTGTGCTCAATTGTATACACCTGTCAGCAACGGCTTTTGTATATATAGTGTACCTAAATGCCTTCTAGATATGCATTTCTACAGGGTACTTTCCAGAAAAACATTTTACTCGGTGTACGAATGGCAGCGGTGAGTGGGTGGGAAGTCTGCAAGTGTGTGTGACATCCCCCTTGATATTAGCCATGAACAGACAAACAAGATTAAATTCAGGTTTTCGGTTGGGAGGTTTAGCACAGGCTTTAGCGCTGGACACCTGTCAAAACAGAGGGTCCTGAGGAATGTGTTAATCTGAGGGAGGCTAGGAGAAAGGGCCCTCTATTGTCTGTCTGTCTGAGCTCAGCCCTGGGGAGGTCATGTCATGGAAGAAAAATAAATCAGGCTGCCGTTACAAGTATTCTCTAATTGATTCCACTTGTGTTTGTAAACTGGCTAGCACCACTCTGTTGCATGAGGCCTTATTGTAGTGTAGGGGGAGATGGGAGCCCAGAAGTACTGGTTAATCTTTACAATTTTTATAGGACATAGGAAGGAACTATACCAGAGCTTCAGAAAGTGTCCACTGAAATGTTGGTTCAATGGAGTCCCCACTGGGCACAGATTTCAGTTCAACGTCTAGTTTTGACTTACATTTGATTGAGTTGTCAACTAATGTGAATTCAAAGTTGTCACTTCTTTGTTTCTCCAGTTTTCAGTTTGACCACACACCATTTACACACTCATTTGTGGTGCCCAAAAAAAAAAAAGACAGTTGGAACTGTCAATATGTGGTTCTTGTTGCTAGGCTACCAGTTACAGTGCTTTTACCTTGCGGTTTGCACGCGCTTTATCCAGAGGGATTACAGTAATTATAGCTAGTGTCTAAAAGAATGATATGGATTTAATATTTGTAAAATTATTGAGCATGTCCTCAAAACTCAAATAATTATCAGAAATTGTCCTTATTTAGCATATCAAAATGCATATCAAGATCCTGATATGGACCTCAGTCAAGAGCAAATGAATTGTATGTGCTGAAAAATATACTATGTAGGCCTTCTGTCAGTATTTGTCATCATATAGAGAAAATAAGTTGTCCACATAGGCCTGTTTTAGGATATCTAATTAGTCAATATCCGGCCGAACCATGTATGATATCTGGAGGGAATTCAAAAATGATTTGTGCATGAAAGAAAAATATGGATTTCATATTTGTCAAATTATTGAGAATGTGCTGAAAGCTCAGAAATGCATCAGAAAACGTCTTTATTTTCAGCATATCAAAAAGCATATCAAGATCCGGATATGAACCTCAGCCAAGAGAAGCATATCTGGAATCAATATAGCTTCATATCTTGAATGTGCTGAGAAAACACAGATATGCGATATACACTACCGGTCAAAAGTTTTAGAACACCTACTCATTCAAGGGTTTTTCTTTATTTTTACTATTTTCTACATTGTAGAAAAATTGTGAAGACATCAAAACTATGAAATAACACATATGGAATCATGTAGTAACCAAAAAAGTGTTAAACACCCTTTGCCTTGATGACAGCTTTGCACACTCTTGGCATTCTCTCAACCAGCTTCATGAGGTAGTCACCTGGAAGGCATTTCAATTAACAGGTGTGCCTTCTTAAAAGTTAATTTGTGGAATTCATTACAGAAGATAGCCCTATTTGGTAAAAGACCAAGTCCATATTATGGCAAGAACAGCTCACATGTACAGAGGTCTTGGAGACCAGTAACAAACCACCATTGGCCATGTAAACACCTCCCAAGATTCACTCAGTAAACAAAAACAATATCCTGGGACCCCATGTGTTTTTTTTTTGTTTTAGGGTCAAATGTGAAATGGGGTCAACTCATCTGGGGCTTGAAAAGGGGCTGCTATCTATGAGAGAGGCACTGGAGGGGGAGCTCACACTGCTCCTGAGCCTCTGCCTCACTGTGTATTTGAACTGACAAACACAGAGAGGGCCAGAGTGGACCCCCTTTAAAACAAGAAAAACAAGTGAGAAATGTTGAAGTCATGAAATTGCAAAACATACAACATTCTCTCTGCTTTATTAAATCTCAACTAATATCAGTTTATGAGTTTTGAGTTTAGGAAAACAATGAGACGGCTTACACCCTGACCTGCTCGGGACCTTTTATGTAACACAAGGCACTTGTCAAATGTCCCTTGGGTTTTGAGTGCTCTCCAAGAAGTCTTTATCCTTTCAGGGTTTTGAATATTATTAAAATATTAAAAAGGTATGGAGTGTGTGGCTCACAGGAGGCTGGTGAGAGGAGGACGGCTCATAATAATGGCTGGAATGGAGTAAATGGAATGGTATCAACCACATGGAAACCATGTGTTTGATGTGTTTGATACTATTCCATTAATTCCGTTCCAGCCATTACTATGAGCCCATCCTCCCCAATTAAGGTGCCACCAGCTGACTGTGGTGTGGCTGATTGACAGCACTTTGTATTGGCACCAGGAACATGGCTAACGTCAGAGGTTAGCAATCCAGTTCCACCACCAATTTCAGAGAGCAGTAAGAACTCTAGGACAAACCTCCAATGGCCATCAAGCAAAGACACTTGAGGGGTGAATCTCAAAAGTCTGTCCTCGATTCCTGTTCTGGATTCCTTGATTCTTCGACCTCCTCCTCAAAATGCAATGAAGGAGAAGATATGAAGTTCTGAGAAAGAGGTCAAGTAATCAAGGAATTATAGACGCAAGGAATTGAGGAAAGACTTTTAAGATTCACCCAAGGTCTTTCTGATTAAGTATTGGATTGTGAGAGGCACGTACAGAGTGGTGATTGTCGGTTACATAACATGGAGTTAACTCCCCAGGGTGGGACTGCTAGACAGTGGAGGTTTATTGTGGAAGTTATTTTGGGTGGATGGGAGACACAATTTTCAAACAAATTGAGTCTGGAGCAGTTGTTTGGATCTTCTTGCCTATCAGATTTTGAATTCTGAGGATCAGGACGTAGATTATGTCTGTTTGATCACGTGAACAGCCTTAGTTTGGGGCTCCTGCGGCATTAAAGCCCACCAATATGTAACCAAATCTCCTTGTGTTGAGGTTTCAATGTCATCCCTCACTTTGTTTAGGTTAGATGGGGAAAACCACAGAATCCTGGTATTTGCAGGGCGGATAATGACATGACAGTTAGTATAGCAGCATAGACATAAAATGTGCTATTGTGTTTGAGAAATTAATTGTCTGCTTTGCAGGGTAGCATTAATCACCTACCTCTGTTATTGAAACAGTACTGTAAGGAAGGGAAAACATTATTCAAGACCAAAGAACTGGAACTATCTTGAGACATCTGACTTATGAGTAACATCTGAATCAAGGCGCTATTTATCTGTTATAGACACACACTCACCATTACTTATACATTTGGGGTCAATTGGCAGAAAGTGAAAGCTTTAGTGTGTCTTAAATATTTTAATGAAATGCCCTTACTAATATGTGAATCATTTTGCTCATCGACTGTGGGGTCCCTCCTATCGCCATTCGTGACACAGATGCACAGGCATTTTCCACCCAACATCGAATACTGCTCCCTCTGATAGGTTCATGGTACATGTACCCAATGCCTGCTCAGACAGTAAATTACCTAATTGCCTGTCCTGCTTATGCGGGGCCTTTGAGTCACAGGGCTCAGGGGCTGAGGGGAGGAGGCCCTCATTAGTCTGTGATGGTGAGCCTCCCCAGGCCTCACACACACGCCCACACAAACAAAAGTGCTCGCACACACTCACAGGTATGCACACAGGAACACACGGACACACACACACGCACAAAAACACACACACGTTTCTATGTCACCAGTCTATAAAAGTGGCCCTGCAGTGCAATCCACAGGGGCCCTTTGGATTGGGGCCAGCGTGAATAATGACATAGAACACTCACCCTGCTTTCTACTCTAGTGGTAATGGCCGCTCCGTGAACTTCTTTTGGGACTCCAGGACTTCAACAGTTTGTGATCGCCTAAACACACTACTTAGCCCCAACAAGACATAGAGATGTCAAGCCCTTGTGCTTATGTTGAAAGAAAGGTCTAGTTTATCAAATAAATCGTCAAACGGTTATTGGCGAGGAAATGGTAGAGAACATGTAACCAAATAAATATGAACCAAGTGTGGTTCTTTGTAACTTTCGCTGGCCCTCAGAAATCTAACACAGGAGTTGGGTTAATTTATTTGAATGAAAAAGTGTAGGGCCTAAAGTGCAACATTCACCTCAGGCTTTGAGATAATGCACAAAAGAAGTTGGAGCTCATGTTTTAACACACAGTGCTCATTTAGGGTTTATGCCCAAAGAGTATAGTGTACTAAGATGATCCCTGTGCGTCACATCCATGAACACAGGCCTTATTTCACAAATACAGTTGAAGTCGGAAGATTACATACACTTAGGTTGAAGTCATTAAAACTAGCGTTTCAACCACTCCACACATTTCTTATTAACAAACTATAGTTTTGGCAAGTCGGTTAGGACATCTACTTTGTGCATGACACAAGTAATTTTTCCAACAATTGTTTACAGACAGATTATTTCACTTATAATTAACTGTATCACAATTCCAGTGGGTCAGAAGTTACATACACTAAGTTGACTGTGCCTTTAAACAGCTTGGAAAATTCCAGAAAATGATGTCATGGCTTTAGAAGCTTCTGATAGGCTAATTGACATCATTTGAGTCAATTGGATGTGTACCTGTGGATGTATTTCAAGGCCTACCTTCAAACTCAGTGCATCTTTGCTTGACATCATGGGAAAATCAAAATAAATCAGCCAAGACCTCCACAAGTCTGGTTCATCCATGGGAGCAATTTCCAAATGCCTGAAGGTACCACGTTCATCTGTACAAACAATATGACACAAGTATAAACACCATGGGACCACGCAGCCATCATACCACTCAGGAAGGAGACAAAAATAGAACTGTTTGGCTATAATGACCATCGTTATGTTTGGAGGAAAAAGGGGGTTGCTTGCAAGCCAAAGAACACCATCCCAACCGTGAAGCACGGGGGTGGCAGCATCATGCTGTGGGGGTGCTTTGCTGCAGGAGGGACTGGTGCACTTCACAAAATAGATGGCATCATGAGGAAGGAAAATTATGTGGATATATTGAAGCAACATCTCAAGACATCAGTCAGGAAGTTAAAGCTTGGTCGCAAATGGGTCTTCCAATTTGACAATGACCTCAAGCATACTTCCAAAGTTGTGGCAAAATGGCTTAAGGACAACAAAGTCAAGGTATTGGAGTGGCCATCACAAAGCCCTGACCTCAATCCTATAGAAAATAAAAGTGGTGATCCTAACTGACCTAAGACAATTTAATAGGATTAAATATCAGGAATTGTGAAAAACTGAGTTTAAATGTATTTGGCTAAGGTGTATGTAAACTTCCGACTCAAACTGTACCTCAGAAACAATGGTGCTTTTTAATAACACACACACCCCTGGTGTTGCTGGGTAAGCATGGATGTTTTTGATCATGACAGGATCTAAACACTATTAGAAATTGAATCTTGCAGCATACCTTTTCACCAGGCGGCGTTAACCACAGTGAGGGGTTAATAAGAACACAACAAAAGAAGGAAGCAACCCAAAACAACACAACAAATCTATAGGGGTTGGTCCACTTGGAAATGAATCAGCCTTCATCCAATAAGATGTCAGTTTATATTTATGTGTCCTGAGGTCTTTCCCGTGAGCCTGCATCCTGTTTTGATGGGTCAGACGGGACTAGTGCTGCTGTATGGCTGCCAGATCAGCAGATCTCAGCCCCTTAGGTTATACAAATAATGATAGGCCAGTGTTCCCGGTGGAGAATACAGTACACTGTGCTATCTGTGCCCAGGGAGACCAATCAGAGAAACTTTTACTTGCAACGGGGTGAGTTCTATTATTAAGAGTCTCCCCAGAACCACGGCAGAGTTTCATTAGAAGCCCCTATCTCATCTGCTTAGGAAAATGTATTACCTGGGTCATGTTCATTAAGGCATTCTACGGAAAATGTTTTACAACATGAAATAGAAATTACAAATGAGTGTTTCAGGTAGTCCCTCCTCTCTTTTTTTCTGCTGTTTTGTGCTCATTGAACATGATTCTGGTTAGTTGCATAGCTCCTAAAGCTCATATAAAAAAACTAAGACAATAGATTATGTTACACAGATCATTTACTTAAGAAAATACAAAACAATATAAATATATATTTTTACAGTAGTTCATAATAGATCCATTGTAATATCCTTCATATGCTGTACATGTAAAATGCAGTGGACAGATAAACACAGAAGCAAGGGTGCAACTTCAATTTCACATTGCATAAAACTGTATGTAACACTGTAATGAAATTGACATAACACCATCAAAACCATTCTCCATTTATGCTAATATCCTTTCTTTATTAGTTGTAACATGCACAGCCGTAGCTTTGACTTGCCTGTATAAGCTTGGCATCCAAACTGAACAGCCAGCCCAACATTTCGATACACACGTGTGACTTATGATATTCATTATATTTTATTATTTTTGTATGGTCAATTTATGTAAAATGTTAGTCATTGACTGTAGTCAATGGTGGATGTCACTTCAAGCAGCAGGTGACTTATCTTGTCATCTCTATATATTAGTTTGACCTTTGAAGGTTTCACTAAAAGTTCAGTCATGTGATCAGGAAAAAGCAGAACAAGAGGGTCAGCATGTCACAGTGATAAACAGGATAGAACTGCTCTTCTTCTAGTGTTATCTCTGAAATAAATATCTATTAATACGGTCAGGACATACTTCCCTCACCAGGGATTTCCTTTGGCTTGTTTTTTTTGTTTAAAATAGTCCCTACCATAACAAAAAAAGGTAAGGAATCATATCCTTCCTTCTATGACATCCAACTTAGAAATGCACTGTAATACAGACTTAATAGGAAGGACAACTGTGTGAATTCAGTATGTATGTAACAATGTCCTACATAAAAGGCAGAAAGCTAAAACAAAGATGTCATTAAATTAACTCTCTACAGGTTGGTCAGTCCTTTGTTGTCACTTTGTAACCGCTTTGTTATTTTCACAAGCTCTCCTCCTCCTCTTCCTCACTGACATGTTGGGGTAAGTGTTGTCTTTTGGGTAAGGACAATCCAGGACTGGGGAATTTTTAGTGTTCATATGATTGGTCTTGTGGGCTAGGCCTATGCAGATGAAAAGGCCAAGATCTCTTTGCGATAACAAATGCAACATGGATAGCTTCCACGTGAATAACAAAGCAATCTATCTTAAAAACAACATTGATTGTCTCAAATATGTGCAATTACATGATTTTGATTGATATGAACGCAATTAAGGATTTCAGTCTGGCAGGGGTTCACTGCAGAATTGATTAAGTTTTGCCAAATTCCCTGTGAAGAAAGCGTTGGGTTGATGTTTGCTTCTCTCACTCAGCTCTGTCATTCAACTGACATACGGAGAAAACCTAAAGAGCTAAGGGCCAGATTTGAATGCATTAAAAAAGGCTTTTGTTTCAGTGAAACAAAACAGGTCCTTGTTTCTATTAAAGCCTCACTGATCCACTGTATCATTTAACTTATCAAACCATTAATTTGCCTTGACAGCCTCTCCATGTATGGTAGCAACCAGAGAGGATTTCAGTGGGAAAATATATTTTTGCCGAACGCCCATAGCAAGGGAAAACCACATTGCTGGAACCCAGCGTTGTGAAATTGCACATAATTATTTAATACAGGCTTTTGCGAGACTGAGTTCATCAATAACAGGAAAGGTATCTGCAGTGCCCTACAAGCTGTTAAAACAAGCTAAATGTTTTACTGCAGGTGTTCCGACAGTACTGCTTCCTCTGGAGTTATTGCTTCAATCTTGTTTTTGGTCCCCACATACCACCCCATACCTACTGTACATCTACCAGTGAAAAATACAAAAATACTGTTATGAAAACAATATTCACTGTAACTATCCTATAGGAGGTGAAACAATTCACTTCTAACAGTACTTCCTTTTTATGTCCCACAAATAGGAACGGTAAATTCTACAAAACACTGATTGTATACTATTGTAGTGTCACAGTCATCTAAAGAACTGCAGCCATGACCTTCAAACCCTGTGGTTTCATAATGATGTGCTGATGTTGAAATTAGTTGGAGAAAGCTCTCCACTCTGCCATTACATGGCATTGATAGACATGTTTGCATAATGCGCTCCCTACTTAGTGTAATTTAGTCTATATAACAGAAACGCACAGTCAAAAGCAGGTTAATAATAAAATAAATGTACAAATACAATCAAATTAAAGTGCAAAATACTGCATTGATAAAGAGAAGCCTTGGTGTTTGGCCATAAATCTGGATCAGCAAATCTAATGCATATCAGCTGACCCTGTGCAGTCATAAAATATTTTCCCCAAGTGGAAATGGCTAAATGTCTATAAACTGTATGTGCACATGATGATGCTAATTATATAAAAAGTGACCATATTCATACTCTTGAGTTTTCACATAACTGTCTGTTATTCCCTAGACGAAGAGAACAACACCTTCAATTTATGCAAATTCTATAAGCCACAACATGGCTGCCTTGTTCCAGAACTCAACAAATTCCCTCCAAAACAGAGTTAAAATGAGGAAATAGTGCACACTTCACATTGAAAAGCACCAACAGCCTCTGGTTTTCTCTGCCTAGTAGTCCCTCTGAGGAGACACATGTCCAGCATCTCTTTCTCCCCAATGAAAGGACACATTCTTCAGGCCCTGAAGCTACTGTTGAGCTTGCGCCTCCTGGGGTGGCACACCTTGGAGAGCACCACCAGCACCGCGATCAGCACCAAAGCCATCACCACAATGACGATGATGCTAACGCTCTTACTGTCCAGCTTCTGACACTGCTCCTGCGTCACGCTCCCAATGTTCAACTCCACTAGCTCTGAGTTCTCCATGTACTGGCAGGTTACTGTGGCGATGTCCGGGACGACCACATCGGAGCGTTTGAGCATGTCGAGGAAGCGGGGGTTGCTACAGCAACTGAGAGGGTTCGAGCCAATGTAAAGGGTTTTGAGCGTCCGCTCCAGAACCAGGACTGTGTTGTACTCCAGGGTGACTAGGTTGTTGTTCTGCAGGTTCAGGGACTCGATGGAGGACTCCTTGTTCCACAGGGGGAGAGCGCTCAGCTTGTTGGTGGACAGGTCCACGAATTTGAGACTGCTTAGCAGGGAAAGGTCTGTGTTCAGGTCTGTGATGTGGTTCTCTCTCAGTGATAGGTGAGTTAGGGAGGTCTCCAGACCAGAGAAAGAATTTTGGTGAACATCCAAGCCTGGGTTTAGGGACAGGTCCAGCAACCTGAGCGTGGTGCCATTGAAGGCATACGGTGGAAGAACTTCAAGACTGTTTCCAGAGAGGTACAAGAAGTGCAAGCTTGGTATGAATTCTAAGGAGACACAGCCTGAGGGATCCTGAGAGTTGTGGTCTGTCTGTGGTGGTTTTTGCTGTGAGGGGCAGACTTTCAGGTAGTTCTGCTGGAGGTGAAGGCCTCTGATGCTGGGCAATCTTTGGAACGTTCCAGAGTCCATGTTGCTGAGAACGTTCCCTTGTAAGAAGAGTTCCTGCAGTGACCATAGGGTGTTCTCCCCAAACGTGAGGTTCTGTAGGGCATTGTAACTCAGGTCCAGGGTCTTCAGAGAGTTCAGAGGGCTCTCCTGGTCTACAGAAAAGGCCCCAATACAATTATTACTGATGTTGAGGTGCTCAAGGGACACCATGCTGCAGAAGAAAGACTGCGGTATGCTGTTGATCTGGTTGTAGCTCATGTCAAGGTACATAAGCCTTGAGAAGTCCTGGTGTCGGCTGGTTCCACCTGACTGTGTGTGAGGTACAAACGTGTCTCTGAAGTGCTCCAGCTCATCCGCTGTCCCCGTGGTGTTGATGCTCATCAGGCGGTTCCTGGACAAATCCAGGTACATGAGCTTGTTTCTTCTTGGGAGAACGGGGAAGTAGTGGATCTTGTTTTCCCTCAGGTCGAGGTAGAGGAGCTCGTACTCTAGGTCTGAGTCTGTGGTTTGGAAGCACTCCATGCTGTTCCTACTGAGGTTTAGCACCTTCAATTGGGAAAGGTTAAAGTCAGTGATGCAAGTGATGGAGTTAATGGACAAATCAAGCTCGGACAGATGGATCAGCGAGTCAAATGCTCCATCCTCGATCTCTAAGATGACGTTGTTGTGAAGGTCAATGTTTCTCAAGGCCAAAGATCCGCAAAAGGTTTCCTTGCCCACTTTGGTGATACTATTGCCATTCAGAGAAAGGTTCATGAGTGCTGGGGCTTCACTGAGAAAGAAGTCGGTCATCCCTGTGTACAGGCCATTACCTGAGAGGTCAAGCCTGTCCACGGCCGCAAGAGGCCCAATGCTGGTTTTCGAAACAGCAAAAACATCCAAGTAATTACTGGAGAGGTCCAGCACTTGCAGATTGGTCATGTCTTTGAACAGACCCGGCTGGATGAACTGGATCTTGTTGGAGTGGAGGTTCAGATGATGAACGGTGGTGTAGATTGATAGAACCTCTTGGGTAAGGTTTTGTAGAAGGTTCCGAGACAGGTCCAGCTTTTGGATGCCATGGGGAAGCTTGGCCGGAACGGTCCTCAGGTTCAGATCGTTGCAGTACACATCATTCTGTACCTGTGGACAAAACAAGGAGAGATAACTACATGAGCTTTGACCTTCACGGCACCACTGCACACTCCCAAATGACCACCTTGACACTTTTCAATCTCACAAACCAAATGGTTTATGCACATGTAGAGAGTTGTTTTATGGGCCATTGTGGCTGTGTTTTTGGCAGTCAGGGGAGACTGGGAGGCATGTTGTGAGGTTTTCACCTCATAAAACTAGCTCGTGTTACACCCCCTCTTCCACCCTGGGATTTTCAGAACCCCTGGTGTAAAAATAGTCTCTTTCCATAATTATTTCAAACTTTCAACTATTCACTTATCAGCGTGGCTGGTAATTTAAACCATATGGCATAAGCCCTCTCTCTAAATACAGCCCATAAAACACACGCACACACACTCAACTCACATAAAACAACGTGGATTTAGGTTCATGGCATACATTTGAAGTCAGCAGCAAGCAGTCCTTAGTTTTTTTTGCTAAAATATACGCTTTTTGAAAGCTTTCTTCTGGCTTTTATGAACAAGTGTTACCTTATACGTTTCTGATTAATAACTTACCTCATATGCATTTGAAATAACTTGAAAATCATAACAAGTCATATACAATAAACCTATCATGGGTCATATATCATTATAGGATCTAAAGATGTTATAACAGAAAGGGAAAGAAAGTGAGGTACAGCACATCTGTAAAACACCAACTTTATGTTTCCATCGACGTAGTTTAAAAAAAAAATCGCTTTGGTGCAATTTTCACAAGTATGTGGTACATTTTCACAACTCTTAGTACAAAACTCCAAACAGATAATCAGTTGTTTCAAAACTCTAAGCACATTTTCAATTGACTAAGTATAACACACAAAATCATACAGTCACTTTTTCACCAAACTTAATCAGTGTGTCACCTAGAAATACTGTACATGTTTCACATTGCAATACATGTTCATATAAAGTAATTACCTTTCACAATGCAATGCTCACATTACTTTTGATATGATTCTCTTCTCTTTTGTTAAAATACATTTGACTATTACTTAATCCTACTGCTCTTAATTGATGGTCACTTAAATGTTTGGTAAACCTATAGATTTGACATGTACACTGGTTTGTCTAGTACAGATTTTGAGAACTACATAATGAAAATGTATGCACCGTATAATGGAAAACTGTAATGTATACGGTAATTGTTGGTATTATCAACAGTAAAAAAAACTCTGAAACGTTTTACTGCAGCATATTGTAAATTATGGTGCCTTGTGGGAGAATTGCTGTATTTCGAATGGTACTGTTATTCCACCACACAGAATACAGTAACATACCGTATCTTTGGAGCGCCAAATAACCTTTTGACCACTAGTGGGTTCTTGGTATTGTTGTTTCTGGCTCATTAACATATTTTGAGATGTGCCTTGTAAGAGGCTATATTTGTTACACCCGTGAGTGAGAATGCTGTGCCAATTTAACTCGTACGTGGTTATAGTGCCCCATGACATTTAACATGTATAGGGAATAGATTGAAGTGGCAGCAAGTCTTAAACCTTAAATGTTTGAGCATTTTGCCATGTCCTTTTGGTCTGTTTTGCCCTGTAGTCACTGCCAGTTTGGAAGCCTTTGTTAAGGCCTCTAGAAGTGCCACCAAATATTCATTAATATGCTGTAATGTGTAAGGCTTCGGCGCTTTCACCAAATTGTGACGAAAAACAGTTAATTACTCAGAGCTTCATTATCTGTTCACAATGCAAATTAGTGACATCTGCTGGTCAGCAATAAATAGCAGCGTGCGATGATCAGATAGACGTTTCTTCCCCCCACTGTTTTCATCAAAACTCTGTGGCGCTGTGGTAAGTCGTTGGCTGTAGTAGCCTATAATCATTTGCAATACCAAGTTTGCATCTTACATCATGCTTCCCTTTTTTGCCTTCAAGTTGACTATTTTTCAAAGACTGAATCTATGGCATTATTTAGAATGCTTAACACAGAGGCTTATACTATATTAAATAAAACAATTTATTTTAATAACAGTAAAGAAAGTGTGGTTCACAATTAAAAACAAACTAATTAGTGTGCCTTCAAAGGGATCCAACCTCTTACCCTCACTTACCTGAATGCTCCATAGGTCCCTACTCTACCTGTTAAGCTATCGGTCATGTGAAACATTTGGACAAAATCCTAACTATATTTGTAAAAACGGTGTCCAGTAGAGGTTGGTGTTTGAAAGCAGCTTAGAATCTAAGAAAGCACCGGAACCACGGCGAAATCAGTGAGATCTCGCATTTTGCAACACACGTGATCAAACGAAGCCTCGGACATCATTGATGAGATTCTTCTGATAAAGTGATACACACATCCGCACACTACTTCGAAGTTAGCTGCTTAGCGATTCAACGCATGCCTCGGAGCTCCGGTATCAAACGTAACATCACTACACTTTACCTAGTAGCCAACCTGCTCGCAACAATCCCTTGTAATTGCAGTAAAATAGTAGGAAATACAAACCCCTCCCTTCAATGCATGTCATCCATTCATTCATTCATTCCGATAAAGTTTTTCTTTTACAGTACATTTTACGATATTGTACTATGTGTCATTACACAGTACTTGCTTTGATACTGTATTGATACTGACGGAAACATGGATTACCACAGAAAACACTGCTACTCCTACTGCTCTTTCCTCGTCTGATCATGTGTTCTCGCATACCCCGAGAGCATCTGGTCAGCGCGGCGGTGGCACAGGAATCCTCATCTCTCCCAAGTGGACATTCTCTCTTTTCCCCCTGACCCATCTGTCTATCTCCTCATTTGAATTCCATGCTGTCACAGTCACTAGCCCATTCAAGCTTAACATCCTTATCATTTATCGCCCTCCAGGTTCCCTTGGGGAGGTCATCAATGAGCTTGACAAGTTCCTTTCCTGAGGATGGCTCACCCCTCACAGTTCTGGGTGACTTTAACCTCCCTACGTCTGCCTTTGACTCATTTCTCTCTGCCTCCTTCGTCCAATTCTTTCCTCTTTTGACCTCACCCTCTCACCATCCCCCCTACTCACAAGGCAGGCAATACGCTTGACCTAATCTTTACTAGATGCTGTTCTTCTACTAATCTCACTGCAACTCCCCTCCAAGTCTCCGACCACTACTTTGTATCCTTTTCTCTCTCGCTCTCCTCCAACACTACACACACTGCCCCTACTCAGATGGTAATGTGCCGTCGCAACCGTCGCTCTCTCTCTCCCGCTACTCTCTCCTCTTCCATCCTATCATCTCTTCCCTCTGCTAAATCTTTCTCCCTCCGATCTCCTTATTCTACCTTATGAACCCTCCTCTCCTCCCTTTCTGCATCTTTTGACTCTCTATGTCCCCTATCCTCCCGGCCGGCTCGGTCCTCCCCTCTTGCTCCGTGGCTTGACGACTCATTGCGAGCTCACAGAACAGGGCTCCGGGCAGCCGAGCGGAAATGGAGGAAAACTAGACTCCCTGCGGACCTGGCATCTTTTCACTCCCTCCTCTCTACATTCTCTTCCTCTGTTTCTGCTGCTAAAGCCACTTTCTACCACTCTAAATTTCAAGCCTCTAACCCTAGGAAGCTCTTTGCCACCTTCTCCTCCCTGCTGAATCCTCCTCCTCCTCCCCCTCCCTCCTCCCTCTCTGTGGATGACTTCGTTAACCATTTTGAAAAGAAGGTTGACGACATCCGATCCTCATTTATTAAGTCAAATGACACCGCTGGTCCTGCTCATACTGCCCTACCCTATGCTTTGACTTCTTTCTCCCCTCTCTCTCCAGATGAAATCTTGCGACTTGTGACGGCCGGCCACCCAACAACCTGCCCACTTGACCCTATCCCCTCCTATCTTCTCCAGACCATTTCCGGAGACCTTCTCCCTTACCTCACCTCGCTCATCAACTCATCCTTGACCGCTGGCCATGTCCCTTCCGTCTTCAAGAGAGCGAGAGTTGCACCACTCTCAAAAAACCTACACTCGATCCCTCCGATGTCAACAACTACAGACCAGTATCCCTTCTTACTTTTCTCTCCAAAACTCTTGAGCGTGCCGTCTCTAGCCAACTCTCCTGCTATCTCTCTCAGAATGACCTTCTTGATCCAAACCAGTCAGGTTTCAAGACTGGTCATTCAACTGAGACTGCTCTTCTCTGTGTCACGGAGGCTCTCCGCACTGCTAAAGCTAACTCTCTTTCCTCTGCTCTTATCCTTCTAGACCTATCTGCTGCCTTTGATACTGTGAACCATCAGATCCTCCTCTACACCCTCTCCGAGTTGGGCATCTCCGGCGCTGCTCACTCTTGGATTGCGTCCTACCTGACAAGTTGCTCCTACCAGGTGGCGTGGCGAGAATCTGTCTCCGCACCACATGCTCTCACCACTGGTGTCCCCCAGGGCTCAGTTCTAGGCCCTCTCCTATTCTCTCTATACACCAAGTCACTTGGCTCTGTCATATCCTCACATGGTCTCTCCTATCATTGCTAAGCAGATGACACACAACTAATTTTCTCCTTTCACCCTTCTGATAACCAGGTGGCGAATCGCATCTCTGCATGTCTGGCAGACATATCAGTGTGGATGTCGGATCACCACCTCAAGCTGAACCTCGGCAAGACAGAGCTGCTCTTCCTCCCGGGGAAGGACTGCCCGCTCCATGATCTCACCATCACGGTTGACAACTCCATTGTGTCCTCCTCCCAGAGTGCAAAGAACCTTGGCGTAACCCTGGACAACACCCTGTCGTTCTCCACTAACATCAAAGCGGTGACCCGATCCTGCAGGTTCATGCTCTACAACATTTGCAGAGTATGACCCTACCTTACACAGAAAGCGGCACAGGTCCTAACCCAGGCACTTGTCATCTCCCGTCTGGATTACTGCAATTCGCTGTTGGCTGGGCTACCTGCCTGTGCCATTAAACCCCTACAACTTATCCAGAACGCTGCAGCCCGTCTGGTGTTCAACCTTCCCAAGTTTTCTCATGTCACCCCGCTCCTCCGCACACTCCACTGGCTTCCAGTTGAGGCTCGCATCGACTACAAGACCATGGTGCTTGCCTACGGAGCTTTGAGGGGAACGGCACCTCCTTACCTTCAGGCTCTGAATAGACCTTACACCCAAACGAGGGCATTACGTTCATCCACCTCTGGCCTGCTAGCCCCCCTAACTCTACGGAAGCACAGTTCCCGCTCAGCCCAGTCAAAGCTATTCGCTGCTCTGGCACCCCAATGGTGGAACAAGCTCCCCCACGACGCCAGGACAGCGGAGTCACTGACCACCTTCTGGAGACATTTGAAACCCTACCTCTTTAAGGAATACCTGGAATAGTATAAAAGTAGTCCTTCTACTCCCCCCTCCCCCACTACCCCCCAATCAAAAAAAAGTGGTTGTCCAACTGGCAATCATAAGTGGAATGCACCAATTTGTAAGTCGTTGTGGATAAGAGCGTCTGCTAAATGACGTAAATGTCAATGTAAAATATTACAGTAGGTGTACTGTGATACGAAATACAGAATTTTACTCGCACCAAGCCGCCAGTGTGTCTGTAAAGTAGAAACATAAAAAGTATGATATACAGTATAGACTTGAATGTTCTACTATGATGCTGACTATTATGTAACAAATTAAATCAAAGTGTACTGGTCGTGTACACAGTTAAGCAGATGTTACAGCAGGTGTAGGGAAATGTTTGTGTTTCTAGCTCCTAAAGTGCAGTAATACAATATCAATACAATGTTAGGGGGGTTCACACTGTTTTACTAAAATTGCATTGGTCAATATTTACATTTACATTTGACATTTTAGTCATTTAGCAGACGCTCTTATCCAGAGCGACTTACAGTTAGTGAGTGAACCACATTTTTCATACTGGCCCCCCGTGGGAATCGAACCCACAACCCTGGCGTTGCAAGCGCCATGCTCTACCAACAGAGCTCAGTACTGTAATACCTTAATATACAGTACTAGCCAAAAGTTTGGACACACCTACTCATTCAAGGGTTTTTCTTTATTTTGACTATTTTCTACATTGTTGAATAATAGTGAAGACATAAAAACCATTAAATAACACATATGGAATCATGTAGTAACCAAAAAAGTATTAAACAAATCAAAACATATTTTATATTTGAGATTCTTCAAATAGCCACCCTTTGCCTTGATGACAGCTTTGCACACTCTTGGCATTCTCTCAATCAGCTTCACCTGGAATGCTTTTCCAACAGTCTTGAAGGAGTTCCCACTTATGCTGAGCACTTGTTGGCTGCTTTTCCTTCACTCTGCCGTCCGACTCATCCCAAACCATCTCAATTGGGTTGAGGCCAGGTCTTCTGATGCAGTACTCCATCACTCTCCTTCTTGGTACAATAGCCCTTACACAGCCTGGAGGTGTGTTGGGTCATTGTCCTGTTGAAAAACAAATGATAGTCCCACTAAGCCCAAACCAGATGGGATGGCATATCGCTGTAGAATGCTGTGGTAGCCATGCTGGTTAAGTGTGCTGGTAAATAAATCACAGACACTGTCACCAGCAAAGCACACCCACACCATAACACCTCCTCCTCCATGCTTTACGGTGGGAAATACACATGCGGAGATCATCCGTTCACCCACACCGCGTCTCACAATGACACAGCGGTTAGAACCAAAAATCTCAAATTTGGACTCCAGACCAAAGGACTAATTTCCACAGGTCTAATGTCCATTGCTCGTGTTTCTTGATGTCTATTGCTCGTGTTTCTTGGCCCAAGCAGGTCTCTTATTATTATTGGTGTCCTTTAGTAGTGGTTTCTTTGCAGCAATTCGACCATGAAGGCCTGATTCACACAGTCCCCTCTGAACAGTTGATGTTGAGATGTGTCTGTGACTTGAACTCTGTGAAGCATTTATTTGGGCTGGAATTTCTGAGGCTGGTAACTCTAATTAACTTATCCTCTGCAGCAGAGGTAACTCTGGGTCTTCCATTCCTGTGGTGGTGCTCATGAGAGCTAGTTTCATCATAGCGCTTGATGGGTTTTGCGACTGCACTTGAAGAAACTTTCAAAGTTCTTGAGATTTTCCATATTGACTGACCTTCATGTCTTAAAGTAATGATGGACTGTCGTTTCTCTTTGCTTATTTGAGCTGTTCTTGCCATAATATGGACTTGATCTTTTACCGAATAGGGCTATCTTCTGTATACCCCACCTACCTTGTCACAACACACCTGATTGGCTCAAACGCATTAAGAAGGAAAGAAATTCCACAAATTAACTTTTAAGAAGGCCCACCTGTTAATTGAAATGCATTCCAGATGACTACCTCATTAAGCTGGTTGAGAGAATGCCAAGAGTGTGCAAAGCTGTCATCAAGGCAAAGGGTGGCTATTTGAAGAATCTAAAAATCTAAAATAAATTTTGATTTGTTTAACAATTTTTGGTTACTACATGATTCCATATGTGTTATTTCATAGTTTTGATGTCTTCACTATTATTCTACGATGTAGAAAATAGTAAAAATAAAGAAAAACCCTTGAATGAGTAGGTGTTCTAAAACTTTTGACAGGTATGTATGCCATTTATGTAGCAGACACTTTTATCCGAAGTGACAACAGTCCACACATTTTGGTATGTGACTTTGGAATCAAACCCAAAGTCACACTTTCTTTTGATAGTCCGGATAGTCCATTTGTAGATGCTCTACAGATGGTCATACTATCAACAAACTATCTGTTGATAAGCAACTGCTTGATAAGGTTAGGGTTAGGGTTAGGTTTAGAATAAGGGTAAGGGTTAAGGTTAGAGTTAGGATAAGGGTTAAGGTTAGTAGATAGTTAGTTGAAATGTTACTGATAGTCTGTAGATAGACTGTAGAGCATCTACAGGTGGACTATCCAAATAAAGTGTTACCGAACCAACAACTCTGGTGTTGCTAGTGCAATGCTCTTATGAACGTACAGGACCACTACAATACTGTAAAATACAATACACGATTACAATACAGGTGGAAGATGTATGATTGCCATCGCCATGAGCATACCACCATGGCCGTAACTACATATGAGGATGTGATAGTATTAAAAGTGCCTTAATAATAACTAAATAATAATACAGAATCATAATGTGTACCTGTAAGTAATATGCTGTTCATTTATCTAAATGCTGATTATACGATCAGTGTGCTCTATTAATCAGTGTGCTCTATTGATCTGTGTGCTCTATTGATGTCTGATCTGAGTTTGATTGGTTATAGCTAGGAATTCCTATAGGGGCGCACAGGGCTTCCCAGCTCACTCATTACAAGTGACTTGAAGCTGAAGCTACATCTCCGTGTGATTTACTTATATATTTCCCCCTTTCAGGTATGAATGCTATTTCGAATGTATTTGTTCTTGTCAGAATGTTACAGTGTGTTATTTAGTCAGCAACAAAGATGTTTAAAACATTAAATGTGTTATTTGTATGTTTAGACCACTTCGAAATTAGCCGTTTTGCTAGCTAGCTTGCTAGAATGCTGTTCACTTGCACGAGGTGACTTCGTGATCAGCGCATGCCCGAGAGAGACCGCGCACAGCTTCCAATGTCATTTTAGAGAATTTGGCAGTACGTCCAACCAGCCTCACAACCGCAGACAACATGTAACCACGCCAACCCAGGACGTCCACATCCGGCTTCTTCAACTGCAGGCTGGTCTGAGACAGCTACCTGGACAGCTGATGAAACTGTTGGTCTGCAAAACCTAATAATTTTTGCACAAACTGTCAGAAACCATCTCAGGGAAGCTCATTTGTGTGCTCATCGTCCTCACCAGGGTGTTGACCTGACTGCAGTTCGGCATCGTAACCGACTTCAGTGGGCAAATGCTCACCTTCGATGGCCACTGGCACGCTGGAGAAGTGTGCTCTTCATGGATGAATCTCGGTTTCAACTGTACCAGGCAACTGTGTGGGCCAGCGGTTTGCTGATGTCAACGTTGTGAACAATGCCCAATGGTGGCGGTGGGGTTATGGTATGGGGAGGCATAAGCTACAATGAACAAAATTGCATTTTATCAATGGCAATTTGAATGCACAGAGATTCTGTGATGAGATCCTGAGGCCCATTGTCGTGCCATTCATCCGCCGCCATCGCCTCATGTTTCAGCATGATAATGCACGGCCACGTCGCAAGGATCTGTACACAGTTCCTGGAAACTGAAAATGTCCCAGTTCTTCCATGGCCTGCATACTCAACCGTTGTGCATGTTTGGGATGCTCTGGATCAACGTGTACGACAGCGTGTTTAGTTCCCGCCAATATCCAACAACTTTGCACAGACATTGAAGAGTGGGACAGCATTCCACAGGCCACAAAAAAACCTTTTTTTTAAGGTACTGTATCTGTGACCAACATGCATATCTGTGTTCCCAGTCATGTGAAATCCATAGATCAGGGCATAATTTATTTATTTCACTTGACTGATTTCCTTATATGAACTGTAACTCAGTAAAATCTTTGAAATTGTTGCATGTTGCATTTATATTTTTGTTCAATATATATATATATATACATATTTTGTACACAAATTAATTATGGGTCAACATCTAAATATTGCTCCCAGTGTTGATCAAAGCTCAGAACACTTCCTTGATCTGACTGAGTTCTAATCGTGCCTGCCTCTTTGTGAACGAGTGGAATCATGAACAGTGGTTTGTTCATTATGGTCACCTGCGTCCCCTGGATTTGCCTTTTTGGCAGCACTTTCTCAAAGGGCCTCAGCTCGGACTCGGCTCACTAGAGAAGTAGACAAAACTGGGGACGCTGCTCGGCTGCTGACAGTGTATTTGCGAGATGCGGGACACAGCAGTGTCCCGCGACTCCTGCTGTGGACATGCAAATTATTTAGCTAATCTTTTTAGTGTTTGTAAACAGAGTGCGCTGCGAGTGTTCTACGTAATTAATCGGGCTAAAACCTATGGTGATTAACCTGAATCCGAGTATAACCTAGTTGTTTGCACTGTGTTTTCACCTATTCAGTGCACTGTGGATACTATCCACTGCTGGTCTGCAACTAGCCACGCTGACCAGCCCAACGGTGGTGCACACGGCCAGACCCCATGTGGGGGTCCCAGCTGGGAGAGCTAAGTGTTTTTAAATGTTACATTTAAATGTTTAATGTTATGTCTGTTCTCTTTCGTTGGCCTAGTCTTGTTAAATGTTTTTAGAATGTATCGTTTTTAAAATACAGCGTGGGTTATGTGGGGTAAACAGAACAGAGATTGCAGACTGGGTAGCTCAGTGGGGGTTCTATGACTTTATTATCACGTGTGGGTCTTTGGACCGTGTGTAGGCTATTATGCCCCTGTGTGTTGTGAATTTGCATGTTTGTACAACTGCATTTTATTGGGCTAGGCCCGGTTTGCAGTGAAGTAGTAGTAGTAGTAGGAGTAGTAGTAATAGTAGAACTTTGGTTGTTCAGTTCTCCTTAACCGTATACCTTACTAGTGTGTGTAGTGTCACTTTTTAGCGTGTTATCGCACATTTACCAGTATGGGGCAGGAATGGTCTGATTGGGCTGGACAGTTTGAAATGGCCACCGAAGTAAACAATTGGAATGATGGGCTCAAGTAAAAATGTATGTCTTTGTTGCTATCGGGGTGGGCTTGAGACATTTATAGCGGTCTCTCCATTGAGGATAGAAGTGGCAACACACAGTTGAAAAATGGCATGGAGAAATGTTTTGACCCTTGCTAGGAGGAGGCTGCATAACGAAACAGCCCGTGAATCTGGCAATGCTCTACGTCGGTTAATGGAGAACTGCAGATGCCACTACTTCTGGATCTGTTTACACGTGATCATTTTATTTAATATGTATGTAGTGGGGACTCGCGAGTCAGTCTCCGGTCTGCTAGGCCCGCTACACTGGAGCAGATCATAAGTATTGCTTCTGAGATGGAAGTCATCAGGAGTTTGGAACATAGTCACATAACCCCCATGCCAGGGTTCGTGGCATGGGATCACATGTCAACTAGTGATGCTCAAATGGAGGTTTTACTTGGTGTAGTAGAAGGGCTTTGACAAGAGGTCAAATCCTTGCTCGCTGAGGTATAAAAGGTCCAAGCCCCTCCCCCAAACAGACCGGCCGACCCGGTTCACGTGACTTGCGCCCCTGCCGCTCTGGGACAAAGCAGGTTTGCTTATAACCGAGGGAACAGAGGCCGGGCGAAATCTGCTGGGAATGTAACCGTCATACACGGCTAAACTGGCCCTACCTGCCGGGAAACTGCCCCTACCTGCACGGCAGGCCAAATGCTCTCCCCCCTTCCTCCTGTTTCCAGACTGGCCTCTACATGTGACAAGAACACTCCCGGGTTCTACCTCCATGCTAAAGCAGGTGGGTGGGACACTTGTCTACTAGTTGATACCGGTGCTCAAGTTTCCATTGTCTCCAAGCATATATGGCTAACAATAACTAATGGAGACACTGAGTTGATGGGTTACCAGGGCAAAGTTCCTTTTGCTAATTGGCGGGAAATGGAGGTCCTGGGCCGTTGGCAGACCATTTGTCAATTTGGGTCCTTAGCCGTCCGTAGTTGCTGAAATCTTAGTGGCGGATATGCTGCCCCAATACATTTTACTTGGCACTGACTTTCTAGCCAAATTTGGTGCTGTGATTGATCTGGGGGAAAGATCCTGCAACCTAATGGGATAGAAGGTGCCTCTCTTGTTGTTGTATGATGCTAACCAACCCAAACTTGTTACTGTTCACTCTGATACAGTTGTCCCACCCCGCAGCCAAGTAATTATCCGAACTCACCTTACGATGCATCAGATACCGGTAACGCAAAACCAATTAAAATGGCCCCATGCAGGATCCCCCTCCAACTGCAACAGGATGCTGTAGACCACATAGAGCAAATGCTAGATCATGGGATCATCCACCCCTCATGTGCCCCTGGGCAGCCCCTGTCGCTCTAGTTTTAAAACATTATGGAACTTTACGCTTCTGTGCTGATTACCGGAGACTCAATGTCAGTGAGAAAGATGCTTACACACTCCCAAGAATTGACGATGCTCTTGACAGGTTGAACAAGGCTCACTGGTTCTCCACCCTCGACCTAGCCAGTGGCTACTGGCAGGTCAAGGTGGACTCCAAAGACAGACCAAAAACTGTGTTTTCTACCAGACAGAGCTTGTTCGAATTCAACTTTTTAAAGTTTTGGTTTATGCAACGTATCAAGTACATTCCAGAAGTTGATGGACGTAGGTCTAGCAGATTCACAGTGGACCGCCTGTTTCGTTTATTTGGATTACATTGTTTTCGGTCGTACCTCTCAAGAACATCTCCTCCGTTTGGATGTTCTTTCCAAGCTGCACCAAGCCAATCTTAAGGTCAAGCCCTCCAAGTGCAATCTCTTTGCCTCTCAAGTACAGTATCTGGGCCACATCATCTCAGATGAAGGGGTGATGGCAGATCCTGCCAAGGTAGAAGCTGTGAGGGTGTGGCCTGTTCCTGAGAACCAGAAGTAAGGAGTTTTGTGGGGCTGGCGTTTTATTGTAGGTGGTTTGTGAAACAGTTCGCTGAAATAGCCCGCCCTCTGCACCAGTTTACAGGAAGACTGTTTCAATGGGAGGAAAACTGCCAGCAGGCATTCACGCAGTTGAAAGTTAGCCTCACTACAGCACTAGTTTTCTTCTACCCAGATCCTCACAAGGCATTTATCCTAGATACTGATGCTAGCAATGAAGGAATAGGATCTGTACTATTCCAAGAAGAGGGAGGATTGGAGCGTGTGGCAGTGTATGCTAGTCGAGCTCTGACAAAAAAAGAACGCAACCAAAAATAAGTTGTTGGGCATGGTTACTTTCAGAAAATACTTCAAACATCACCTCTTAGGCAAAGAGTTCATTTTCTTACCCACCACAACTTATTACGATGACTTGGCACAGGCCCAACAAGATAATGCGGAAATACGCTGTGCACCCCTAAACCCGTCTGTCGCCTCTCTCCCCTCCCTCAAACCGCCAATGGGAATAAGTACATCTTGGTAGTCTGAGATAGTTTTTTGAAATGGACAGACGCATTTTCGCATCCAAGAAGCCTACTCCATCGCCACAGTATTCACTAAGATCAGGGAAGACATTTTAAATCCAATATTTTCAAAGAAGTTTGCAGGCTGTTGAACATCCACAAATCTCGAACCTCTGCGTATCGTCCCCAGTCAGATGGGTTGGTCGAGCGCTTTAATCGCACCTTTTTGTCTACGCTGTCCGTTTTTGTTAATGAGAATCAGTTGAACTGGGATGTTCTTCTACCGTATATCATGATGGCCTATCGCAGTAGCGTTCATTCAAGTACCAGGTTTACCTCATACAAAGTGCTGTTTGGTCAGGAAATTGTTGGGATGCTTGACACAGATCAAATAGACTTTGTCTACAGTAGTGGGGGCAGTGAAAAGACACCAAGCTAGAGCCTCTGGTCGGCAGAAAGCTAACTTAGATTTTCGGGCCAATTTTCAGTATAATTCTGTGGGTGAATTGGTTTGGGTTCGAAATGCAGCTAGGAATTGGGGGGTTTGTCCTAACTTACAGAAGCGCTACAAAGATCATTTTAAAGTGCTAGAGTGGGTTTCAGATGAGACCCCCAGAAAATTAGTGTGTTAATCCATTTATATGCTTTATTTTGCCATTCTGATGTATGGCCCCTATTTTTATTTTCACCCTTCCTGTCCAAATCATCCTAAAGCATCTCAGAATTGATTGTGTAACTCAAAGAAGTTACTTATAGATGATTTGGACATTATTTGGAAAATGCTAATATAGGTACCATTGACTTGCATCAATTGTCCTGGGGGCATTTTGCCCCACTGTAGAGGGGGGTTCCACTAACACATTCCCTTAAAATTGGACTACTTTATAAAAAGCTGATTACAGTTTTTCTCTCTAACCAAGTGGATTATTTATCTTTAGGCTCTCCTACTGGTGTATTTTACATACACTTAGGTTGGAGTCATTAAAACTCATTTTTCAACCACTCCACAAATTTCTTGTTAACAAACTATAGTTTTGGCAAGTTGGTTAGGACATCTACTTTGTGCATGACACAAGTAATTTTTCCAACAATTGTTTACAGACAGATTATTTCACTTATAATTTACTGTATCACAATTCCAGTGGGTCAGAAGTTTACATACACTAAGTTGACTGTGCCTTTAAACAGCTTGGAAAATTACAGAAAATGATGTCATGGCTTTAGAAGCTTCTGATAGGCTAATTGACATCATTTGAGTCAATTGGAGGTGTACCTGTGGATGTATTTAAAGGCTTACCTTCAAACTCAGTGCCTCTTTGCTTGACATCATGGGAAAATCAAAAGAAATCAGCCAAGACCTCAGAAAAAAATGGTAGACCTCCACAAGTCTGGTTTATCCTTGGGAGCAATTTCCAAATGCCTGAAGGTACCACGTTCATCTGTACAAACAATAGTACGCAAGTATAAACACCATGGGACCACACAGCCATCATACCGCTCAGGAAGGAGACGCGTTCTGTCTCCTAGAGATGAACGTACTTTGGTGCGAAAAGTGCAAATCAATCACAGAACAACAGCAAAGGACCTTGTGAAGATGCTGGAGGAAACAGGTACAAAAGTATCTATATCGACATAACCTGAAAGGCCGCTCAGCAAGGAAGAAGCCACTGCTCCAAAAACGTCATAAAAAAGCCAGACTACGGTTTCCAACTGCACATGGGGACGAAGATCATACTTTTAGGAGAATTGTCCTCTGGTCTGATGAAACAAAAATAGAACTGTTTGGCCATAATGACCATTGTTATGTTTGAAGGAAAAAGGGGGGTGCTTGCAAGCCGAAGAACACCATCCCAACCGTGAAGCACAGCGTGGCAGCATCATGCTGTGGGGGTGCTTTGCTGCAGGAGGGACTATATATAATATGTGGATATATTATGTGGTATATTGAAGCAACATCTCAAGACATCAGTCAGGAAGTTAAAGTTTGGTCGCAAATGGGTCCAAAGTTGTGGCAAAATGGCTTAAGGACAACAAAGTCAAGGTATTGGAGTGGCCATCACAAAGCCCTGACCTCAATCCTATAGAACATTTGTGGGCAGATCTGAAAAAGCGTGTCCGAGAAAGGAGGCCTACAAACCTGACTCAGTTACACCAGCTCTGGCAGGAGGAATGGGCCAAAATTCACCGAATTTATTGTGGGAAGCTTGTGGAAGGCTACCCGAAATGTTTGACCCAAGTTAAACAATTTAAAGGCAATGCTACCAAATACTAATTGAGTGTATGTAAACTTCTGACCCACTGGGAATGTGATGAAATAAATAAAAGCTGAAATAAATAATTCTCTCTACTATTATTCTGACATTTCACATTCTTAAAATAAAGTGGTGATCCTAACTGACCTAAGACAGGGAATTTTTACTAGGATTACATTTAAGGAATTGTGAAAAACTGAATTTAAATGTATTTGGCTAAGGTGTATGTAAACTTCCGACTTCAACTGTATATAAAACCTATATAGATCTAACTTCATTATATATATATATATGTACAACTTTTTCTAAATTACAAAATCTGATATCAATGTGCCTCAAAATCGTTTAGCTGGAGTACTTAAAATGCTGAGATGAGACAGATTACATTTTTACTATAGTTGAGCAAGACTACTGGCATGCAGGGAAAGTGTTGAAAAGAAATGTAGGCTACATATGTGAACATGTGATCGTATTATTAATTGTATTTTAATGTTTAAGGACTCTTGAAGGATTAATCCAAATTAGGACTAAAAGAGATCCTAATCAAATAAAATAAAATAAAACACTGCCTCTAAAAATGAAAACACCATCTCCTTCTAGTCTGTTCCATTCAAACTGGCACGCTGATATCAGTTCTTGCAGTCTAAAGAGGCAATTTCCTGCCCAGCTCGAAATCATCCTGCCTGTTTATACAGTTTTGCCGTTAGTAGTCAGGAATGCAATATATTCCCAGAACTACAGCAATATGAATTTTGTATCAGATATTGTTTTCTTGTGTCTTCGCAGAAGGTGGAAAAATGAGAGAAGGAAAACACCAAAGGGCTTTAATGTTCAATGGACTCAGGGCAGAAAGCTACTGTATGCTGGAGCCTCCTTTAGTAAAGGACTAACAAAGAACACTGTGTAACATTAGGTCCAGATTGATAGTACCTGAGAGAGGGAACATTCCCTTATGGAAAGCAGCCCTGGGGCTTTCAGCTCCTTAATTTGATCCGTTTAGCTGTGGACATCCAAATACGGAGCTAGACCGAGATTACACATTTGTCACGGCAACCATTTAGGCAGAGAAAGTTAGTCAGTCAGTATACCCAAGGAAGATGCCAAGAAGAGTCGGACTTTATGTCCAGCTATGTCTAAACACTTACATTAATGTAGGTGCTTGGAGGATGAGAGTTGAATGCACTGTCTGAAAGTGATGTGAGACGTCACAAGCACAGTGCAGAGCTGTGAGGAAATGGCACACATGCCTCCTCTAAGGCCATAGTTTACTTTTATCTTGCCTAAGCACATTTACTTATTCTTCTCCATCTCAAAATGAAACCGTGTAGGTGTGACTACATATGGTTATGTGGTCAAACTGTATGTTCTGTTATTTGCTGTTCAGAGCATGAGGAAACAGTATAGCTAGAATTACAACAAGGATCGGTTTCATATCACAAGACTTCAATAGAAACGTTCTCTGCCACCAGAGAATTTGAAAGAACCCGATATAGTTTGGATATACAGTACATGAGAGATTTGTGAGAAAACTGCCAAAACTCTCAGATAATAACGTCAAGGTACACACAAGCTAAACCAGTAGAGAAAAAAAGCAGTTTTGTAATACTCAAATTCATCAATAAAACATAGGATACACTATCAAAACCGATAACAGAAACATCAGTTATCAGCAACTATCAACACTATTCCTCCTCTCTATGTAACTATAATCAGGGGTCCCACATTAAAATAAGTGTCCCCAATACCTATTTATTGTATTGCATACACTGTAACACTTTGCAAAAAGGTGCATTACAAATTAAATGTATTAATATTATTACATGGCAGTTACATAGTTTACATATTACATAGTTTCAGCTGACATACTTAGTTGTAGTTGACAGCTACGAAAACATTCAAAAAGCCTGCTGCTGCGGCAACTCAGTTCAGGGTCACTTACCACTTGGCAGGGGGAGAGCTGGCGTGAGGGATGTAACAAGGATGCTGCCACATCACTGACAATGGCCAGGACCAGCCAGAGGTAGGCTCCCATGGTGCTGTGACAGAGAGAGAGAGGGGAGGTGAGAAGAGACAGAGCAGACATGAGTGCAGGAAACACAATGATGGAGTTATGACATGAACTGAGACCATCCAAAGGAGGAATCCCTTACAGGGAAGTTGTTTATCCGTACACGGTTGCCTTTGTTTGACTTGTCATTGTTCATTTATTCCACTTGCGACATCAAATCGCTGGTACTAATAATGCATGACTGAGCTTAACTGAGAATGTCTTGGTTCGTTTTGGTAGGTCCACACATGCAAGGCTTTGAATACTTTGCAAGAATATTAAATCCTGTGAGAGTTAAATCATTAAAATTATTATGCTTGTTACCACAATGTCTCTGGTTTCCGCTGACCACCAATTACATTTGCAAACTTTTTGTTTGTATTTTTGTATTTATTAAGGATCCCCATTAGCTGCTGCCAAGGCAGCTACTTTTCCTGGGGTCCTGGGGTCCAGCAACATTAAGGCAGTTAAACGTAATCAATCACAATATGACCCTACATGAAAATATGGAATACTTTACAATATCTCAAGGAATGAGAGTAAGAGAGAGATTGGTTTGCTCAATAAGAGTAAGTGCAGTGGACACGTACAACATTTTAGCATGCTACTATATTTAGTACTTGTTCCTCTCAGGCTTGTTTTTAGTCTTAAGTGACGCAAAAGGAAACTCCCACTGATCACTCAAGCCGAGATCTAAAAGGTTATTCATTACTATTGGAACAAAGGTAGTCTTTAACCAACAACAATGACTTGTTTTGGTTCTCACAGCTGAAGAGCTGACCTATTTAATAGCATAGATATTTACTGTCTCACCAGAAATAGTATAATGTGACAGCTAAAACTAATTCCAGAGATGAAAGTGTGATTCTCCCTCCATGCCATATGTGTCTTTTGATCTCAAAGATCT
Source organism: Coregonus clupeaformis (assembly GCF_020615455.1). NCBI lineage: Eukaryota > Metazoa > Chordata > Actinopteri > Salmoniformes > Salmonidae > Coregonus > Coregonus clupeaformis. The sequence continues at coordinate 116,787 of NW_025534660.1, forward strand.
CAGACAGTTTTTAGGTAGAATGAAAAAGTTGCAGAAATTAATAGAAATGTCAGTGTCATACATCTACAGCAAAAATCAAGACTGTCATTGCATGACTTTTCTTTGCCATGAGCACAACGCTGTCCACATCACTCAGGTAAAATACCCTCTGAATCCCATTAGAACATACCACTCCTACCCAGCGTGCAGAAAAACATTCTCTCTCATATATTCATCTCTACACCCATCCACATATTTTCTCATTCTCTTCCTTACTCTTTTACATAGGACATTCCTTTCCCTACTCCACAACCTCCACTTCTAAGTGTCTCGTTCTCCTCTCCTCTACCCTCTGTTGCACAGCTGAGGACACTTCTATCCTTCTCCAAGGCATTCCTACCATTCACCCAAACCAGCAAGCAATAGAAACCACACACATCAGAATATTATCCAATGTCGTTGTTCATAGGTGTTTACCTCTCTTCGAAATAGTTACTTTCCCCTGCAGTCTTCTGCTCATGCTGCTGCTCCTGTTGTAATCTTACATCCTCACTGACACACACTCCCACACCAACACTCTCACACACACAGCCGGCTCTACCCCGCACCTTTCAGCGCTGGTCCTTGCATCCTGTCGAGAATATCCTGCATTATTGTTGTTTTCCCCCTTCCCTTTTTTAGGGAAATACCTTATATGGGATTGGGAAGTCCATTCTCTCCATACTTCCTCCACTATCACACTAAGTTCCCTCTCTCTCTTCCTTTCTCTCTCTCTCTATCTCTCTCTCTCACGCACACACACACGCTATCTCCATTTATTCGCTTCTCTCTTCCTTTCTCTCTCACTCTATCTTTCTCTTTCTCTTCCTTCCCCTCCCTCTCTTCATCTATTGCTAATCAGTCAGAATAACTGGGTCCTAATTCTTCGTGGCTTGTCATTCCCACATGTTGGCAGTTGCTCATTTTGGAACAGCTGCGTACATAGTGAGGTTATAAATTCCTTGTATCTTTCTGTAAACAGTTAGGTATGCAAACACATAAACTTCTGAAAGCGCTCGGTTGAGAGCCTATTTATTATGTGGTCTCTGTGGCCAGCCAAGTTATCATGAGCTTAACCAGATTGTTATCCTATTCTTTGAAGAAAGACAAACATACATATTCACAAGACGTACAATTAGGTTACATGTCATGGACATATGGCTAACTTTGAAATACTGTTGAAGCCTCAACTGAAGATGTAAAAGACAGAATCGCATGCGAGCGCACACACACACACACACACACTATCTCACCCTTTCCATCCAAGGAGACAATGTCTTTTGAGATGTTGTACCGTTCCAGAATTGAATGGCAGAAATAGGTTCCTCTCTCCCCTAGTTCATCCGGAGGTATGCATGAGGCACTGAAGTGAGTGTCCATCAGTGGCAGTCCGTTTGGCAGCATCCTCAGTCCAGTTATATTGAGCCCAATGGGGAATCCCATGACATGTACTGCCTACCATAAGGGATAAACCTAGATTATCAAGTTTACACTCTTAGAGAAAAGGGTTCCGAAAGGGTTCTTCGGCTGTCCCCATAGGAGAACCCTTTTTAGTTCCAGGTAAAATATTTTTTGGTTCCAGGTAGAACCCTCTGTGGAAAGAGTTCTACATTACATTTACATTTTAGCAGACACTCTTATCCAGAGCAACTTACAGTTAGTGAGTGCATATATTTTCATACTGGCCCCCCGTGGGAATCGAACCCGCAACCCTGGCGTTGCAAGCGCCATGCTCTACCAATTGAGCTACACGGGACAACATGGAACCAAAAACGGTTCTACTTGGAACCAAAAGAGTTCTACCTGGAACCAACAACAGTTCTTCAAAGTGTTCTCCTTTGGGGACAGCCGAATAACCCTTTTTGGTTCTAGATAGCACCTTTTTTTTCTAAGAGTGTAGAATTAACACACTTTCAGTTTTGGTTTCATTTATCCAACCCAGTAAGAAAAATGATGTATTTTAGACATCCATGAGACAGTGCTCACCCAGTGAGCAAAATTGCGTCTTTTAGATGTCCATTGACGTCGGACGGTGCTCACTGGGAAGTGTCTGCAGTGCATTCTCAATAATAATGGTCTATCCATTTTTACCCAGTGTTGACAGGTTATGAAGTTTCATCACTATCTGTCATTTACTTAACTCCGGCTCTGAATTAACTCCACTAAAATTTGAAAGGGTGAACATCACCTGTTTGAGTCGAAACCAGCACTTTGTCAGGTTTATGTTTTTTATTTATCAAAGTCTATGTCTCCCCCTAGTGCCAAAGAAAATGTATTGCACACAAGTGACCACATAATTACTAGAGAATGTTGAAAACCATTCTTCACTTTGAAAATTACTCCTGTGCAATCTGAAAATGCTTCTCAATGGTCATTTAAATTATTGATGCTTATTCCATAGATTTTTTTTACGTTTTTAACTTATAAATCCCTCATGAATTTAGTACAACTCTGACCCTATCATAATCCAAAATATGAGGTCAGCCTACACAACAATGTTAGTTTTAAAATATGTTAATATGTCATGGGCTTTCCGTTCTTGCATCCATAGCTCCATAAAACAATTTTAAAAAGTGGTGGAGCTTCCTTTAGGCTGAAAAATCTATGACAGATTATGGCTTTAATAAACACCCAAACAGCAGTCTAGGAAATAGGTAAACAAAGTCAATCACATAGATTCAACCACAATATACAATACCCTCCATCATTCGCTCTCCCTCTACAGTTAGGAGCTCCCCTACATTATATGTCAGTGGACCCACCTGGTGGCAAGGTCTTTCCCCTTTTCCTCTTTCTCTTACATTACCAAGTAGGGTGAAGTTGACCCTAGACGTTGATCTTCGGTCAGTTTTGCATTTTCCCCACTAATGGTTAAGGTTTTGATTGGGGGAGTGGAAGCTGATCCTAAATCTGTACCTATAGAGGAAACTTCACCCCGGAGCTTATATTACAGAGCTTCATTCCACTACTACAGTGAACCATTTTGTCATGAATGTTTCTGATTTTAAAAATGGCATTGTTAATATGCAGTGATTACCTGGTATGAAATGTAGTAGCCTACTGTGATTCAGACTCCTCAGACATTGAATATTCTGTATAATTATTATACATTCATTACACTGAAAATACTGAATGCTTTGTTTTCATTGGGTGAGTTCGTTTCGCATCACCTGGAGCCCTGGGTGGGTGGAGATTTCACTTTGGGACCAATGGAATGGTCTAAAATGTGTAAAATCCTCGCACCCGGGGCACCGGGCGACGCAAAATATACACCCATTGAACATGTCCAAACTCATGTGCATTAGATATTTATGCCTGCAGATGTCAGTGTAGCTCTCTTACATTAGCCTAATAAAACCCTTTTTATGCTTCACTTACAGTACCACTATTGAACAAGTGTCACGCCCTGACTCAGGGGACACTTAAATGTTGAGTCAGGGTGTGTATATTCTTTGTTGTTAGTTTTCTATGTTTATTATCTAGTATGTGTATTTCTATGTTGGCCGGTGTGGTTCCCAATCAGAGGCAGCTGTCGCTCGTTGTCTCTGATTGGGGAACATACTTTAGCAGCCTATTGGCACTGTCTAGTTGTGGGATCTTGTTCCGTGTAAGGTATGGTGTGTGTGCTACCTTGGACTTCACGTTTCGTTTCTTGTTTTGTCGTGGTGTTTATTCAGTGAAAATAAACATGTATGCATATCACGCTGCGCCTTGGTCTGTCCCGTCATTCAACGAACGTGAATGACGCCAGCCCGGCCCGGCCTGTTCCTGCTCCTCGCACCAAGCCAGTGGTGCGCGTCGCCAGCCCGGCCCGGCCTGTTCCTGCTCCTCGCACCAAGCCAGTGGTGCGTGTTCCTAGTCCGGTCCGGCCCGTGCCTGCTCCTCGCACCAGACCAGTGGTGCGTTTGTCCAGTCCGGCACGGCCCGTGCCCGTTCCACCGGTGCCTGGTCCGGCACCGGTCAGCTGTTCCACTCCGGAGCCAGAGCAGTCCGCTCCACCGGTGCCTGATCCAGCTCCGGTCAGCGGCTCCACTCCGGAGCCAGAGCAGTACGCTCCACCGGTGCCTGATCCAGCTCCGGTCAGCGGCTCCACTCCGGAGCCAGAGCAGTCCGCTCCACCGGTGCCCGGCCCAGCTCCGGTCAGCGGCTCCAGTCCAGACCATGACGTCAGCCCCTCTCCAGGTTCGGGGTCTCCCACACCAGGGTCCAGACAGGGCCTGGCGTATCGTGGGAGGAAGGAGAGGGGAAGTAGTGCGCTGAGGTCCAGACCAGACCAGGGGCGCAACAGGGAGGCGGAGAGTGAGAGGTCGTCACGCCCCGAGCCAGATCCGCCTCAGAGGCGGAATGCCCACCCGGCCCCTACCCTGTTATGTTTATGTTGTGCGGTCGGAGTCCGCACCTTTGGGGGGGTACTGTCATGCCCTGACTCAGGGGACGCTTAAATGTTGAGTCAGGGTGTGTATATTCTTTGTTGTGCGTTTTCTATGTTTATTATCTAGTATGTGTATTTCTATGTTGGCCGGTGTGGTTCCTAATCAGAGGCAGCTGTCGCTCGTTGTCTCTGATTGGGGACCATACTTTAGCAGCCTATTGGCACTGTCTAGTTGTGGGATCTTGTTCTGTGTAAGGTATGTTGTGTGTTCTACCTTGGACTTCACGTTTCGTTTCTTGTTTTGTCGTGGTGTTTATTCAGTGAAAATAAACATGTATGCATATCACGCTGCGCCTTGGTCTGACCCGTCATTAAACGAACATGACAACAAGGCAAGTGTGTGCATGATTGACAGTCAATGGCCTACTAATCATGAAACCACTGTTGGGAGACAAGGTGATATTATAGAGGTAATATCATCATGGTTATGTACAATAATGTGCTTTTAACTATTTTTAAAAATCTTTCCAACCCAAACTGCCTCATCTGCCTTTCCATCATCTGAAGCTGACTAGAGACATTCAATTTCCATCAAATCAATTTGTATTTGTTTGTTTTATAGCTTTCCATGCGCTTTGTAATGAGAAGCGCTATACAAGTTAAATAAACAATTATTCTTATTTTGTACAGGGGCACAGGATCAGAGAAGAGGCACACATAAAAAAACACCTCTGCAGAGCCCTACTCAGTTCTTAGACGAATAGAATAGAATACTTTATTATACCATACGAAACTTTGCTTTGCAACAAAAAACAGGCATACCTCTGATGGTCCCTTTAAGACAAACCTGAAATCTTCTGCTTTGTGTATGAAAATCACTGGGTCTGGGTGATACGGGAAAGGGAGATTCCTAGTCAGTTGTACAACTGAATGAATTCAACTGAAATGTGTCTTCCGCATTTAACCCAACCCCTCTTCTCAGCAGTGGCCGGGGAGAAGTTGTTGGTCATACCATGGATCATTTAGCTATTTGATTTTGAATTTTAGGATCCCTTTAGGTATGAATAAAATTATATTTAATTTGGCCTTTACTATTGAATAACTCATTCATAAATGGAAAAAAAGACAGTAAAAAAGATTAATCATAAGGAATAAGGTGTCTGTCCTATATCTAGGAGATATGAGATAATACATCTCAAGAAATATATATATATATATATATATATATTACTTTTTTACACTATGTAACCCCTTATTTTAGTTGGCACAAAACTACCTCCATACTTCCATTCATTTGTATTGGTTACCTTCAGACAAGTCCCGTGACACTTGTGACACTTGTGGGGGTCATAGAGCAAAACGGAGAACAACATCGTGGGTTCGTGAGAGTCTCCCGTTTCCACAATAGGACCTATATTCGTTTGTAGTCCAAACGGTTCGGACGCTACAGTCAGAAGTTGGCACATCAGAGTCCTGTGGGGCTTGTGGGGGTCGTAGAGCAAAACGGAGAACAACATTGTGTTCGTGAGAGTCTCACCTTTCCATAAAGTGGTTTGTAGGCCATTCAGACCATTCGGACTACTTATTTTCGGGATGTCTCATGGTCTGACAAACACCGCTGTAGCTCAGCCATCTCCACCGCAGATCCGTAAGGCCAACATACAGTACAGTAGGTGGATGCAGCAATTGAGACGCAGCCCATGCAAATGAAAAAACTTTAAAATACATTAAAAAACATCCAGGTTAAACTGACAGATTTTGATGGGGATTTCATTTTAATGTTATTTAGATGGACACACAGGCCAATTGCATTTTCTTCCTCAATGTAGTTCAATGCGGTTTGTATCTCTGCCCTAGATTTATTTACCCAGACAGACATTTCCAAAGCCTATAAGAAAGCCCAAGGCAATATAGTGGCAAGGAAAATCTCCCCTCAGGAATGCAGTGGCATTTTTCAAAGCTATGGAACATGACCATTGTCTCAGTTCTGAAATCTGGGGTGGTATGTATCAAGAGTCTCAGAGTAGGAGTGCTGATCTAGCATCAGCTGTCCATGTAATCTTATTCCTTGTGATCTAAATTGCAAAACTTTCTTAGATTAGCACTCCTACTCTGAGACGCTTGATAGCCTACATGTTGACCCTGACCTGATTGTATCGTCTTGCAGGAGGTCAGTTGAACAGCTCGGACGTGTGGAGGTACATGCCCCAGGTGGACCACGGTCCACGTCGCCTCCTTGGCCAAGGCCAGGTGAACGCACAAGATGGAAAGGTAAGCCTGTCTTTGTTCCAGTTGCCTCCCATTGAGGATACAAAGCCCCATAATCATTGACATCCACGTGTGATTGATTCCAAGTCAGAGTTGCGAGTGTATGTTGGGGGTGGGTATTGTGTGTGAAGGTTAGTGTGCATGATCTATTGACATGAGGGAGGTGGGTGGATATAGTACATTGTTTGAGTGTGTATTGATGGGGACAGAGTAGTAAGATGTTGGCTTTTCACTGACTACTGTGTGTCCTACAGACTAATCCTGCTGATGATAATGACCTTGACACCAGCTTTAGTGGTACAGAGCCTGTAGACCCATTTCATGAAAGCTTTCAGCCTGGAATAAGTTCAAGCTCAACATCATCTGACTTTGAAACAAGCCAGGACCGCCAAAGCACAATACCCTCTTGAGACTAAACTGTCTACAAGCCAAGTGCTCCTCAAGCTTTTCACACCCTTGCAGTCAGTTCTTTGACATGGGGGAGAGGGGCTGTTAGTATACTCTTCTAGCCTATTCACTCTATTTTTGGCATTGCTAGTGTAACAAAACACATACCAGTCTACTGTACCCTTTTATGTTTACAGATAGATGAACATGGGTTTATTGTATGGTTACAAATCCTCATGATCAGTCTTCATGTTTTACACATCCTCATGATCAGTCTGCATGTCTTTCCAGGAGACTTGCAGTACAAACAAATCTTCTGCAAGAGGTCGAAGCAGTGGGTGGTGAACAAAGTGTACGAGAGGCTTGTTTACCTGGCTGTGGAGTGCAGAAAGGACCAGACGATTGTGTACAAGGAGCCAGAGTCACAGCCCCCAAACCCAACACAAGCTGCCTTTACCTAAACCAGCTGCCATTACAAGAAGAGGTTCCCCAGCTGAAGAACATTCTGGAACATTCAACCAACATCCATATTCAGTTAGACTGATGTTGTAGTATAATATAGAATACCTAGCATGCTCACAACTGCATTGTGGTATAGATATTGCTAGCTGTTGTACATATGTATATAATGGTGTTTTATATCATATTTTTTTACAAGTGTACTGACAAGTGACTAAATGATTCCGGCTGCATCAGAAACCAATAAAGTGTTGACTTCAACTTCTTGATCAATTCATTATGATATTCATGAAATGTACACTGAACAAAAATGTAAACGCAACATGCAACAATTTCAATGATTTTACTGAGTTACAGTTCATGTAAGGAAATCAGTCAATTGAAATGATTTCATTAGGCCCTAATCTATGGATTTCACATGACTGGGAATACAGATATGCATCTGTTGGTCACAGATACCTTAAAAAAAAGATAGGGGCGTGGATCAGAAAACCAGTCAGTCTCTGGTGTGACCACCATTTGCCTCGTGCAGCGCGACACTTCTCCTTCACATAGAGTTGATCAGGCTGTTAATTGTGGCCTGTGGAATGTTGTCCCACTCCTCTTCAATGACTCTGTGAAGTTAGTGAATATTGACGGCAACTGGAACACGCTGTCGTACACGTCGATCCAGAGCATCCTGAACATGCTCAATGGGTGACATGTCTGGTGAGTATGCAGGCCATGGAAGAACTTGCGAATCCTGAATCATGAGGTGATGGCGGCGGATGAATGGCACAACAATGGACCTCAGGATCTCGTCACGGTATCTCTGTGCATTCAATTTGCCATCAATAAAATGCAATAGTGTTCATTGTTCGTAGCTTATGCCTGCCCATACCATAACCCCACCACCACCATGGGGCACTCTAAAGTTTGATTAGATGTAGTCCTATTCTTTCACTTACATTTTTGGTTGAGATGGAGAAGTGAATCCAACAAATCAATTATTAATTTGTAGACAAACTGGATATTGAATTGTGTTTGGTTGTCTTCACAACCAAATATCAACATTTGAAGGAGATGTATTTTCTGCTTGGATAGTTCCAACTGTGCCACCTTTTACCTTTTGTGCCACTGACTTAATCTGGCTTTAATTCCAGTTAGTCTTCAAGTTAATAATTGATATGCTGGATTCACATCTCCATCTCCAACAAAAATGTAAGTTAAATAATATAATCAAACTTCCGATTTTTGTTTGAGATGGAGATGTGACTCCAACATATCAATTGTTAATTTGTATACAAACTGGATTTAACGGCAGACTAAGTCAGTGGCACAAAATATACATCTCCTTCAAATGTTGATATCTGGTTGCGTTGACAACCAAACACAATTCAATATCACTTTTGCAGTACAGTAAATAGCTTATTAACTTGTCGACAAGTTAACAAATGATACGTTGGATTCACGTCTCCAACTAAACCAAAAATACAAGTTAAAGAAAAGGATTAAGCCAGTGGCTCAGCTGTCCACCGGATGTAGTCAGGCACACATTGTGTCTGGATATCAATCAAGTGTAAACAGATCTGGATGGTCAAACCATTTAAATCTTGTCACAATGCATACACAGTGGACGGATAAGAGACACATTTTAATACAATATGTAGACGCGACAAACCTTGAACACATAGTGATTGGATAGATAGATCAGATCACGAAACTCACATAAGGTATAAACAAGGCTATGGTGACATTATGGTGTATGGGGTGGATGCAACCACACATGATGACAAGCACATAAGGCAGGTAGCTGTTCACTACAATAAGGTGTTCACTATAACACAACCTGACACTCATTGACAAGAAATGGCATCAACTTAATGGGCCTTCACATGTCATAGGAATTGCACCTCTTGTGAGAGAAAAATCACGTATTTACCTGATTTGTTTGGTATTAATACTTAACAAATAGTAAGACATTTCTGTTCAACTAATGCTGTGTGTTTATAGTCTCCACTCTAGCTCCCTGCAGCTAATCTGGGCGTATGGTCACTAGAGATAGCTTGCGCTGACAATTGATCTACAGCATGCATTCCATGGACATTGTTAAAAGGGGTGCTTTGTAAATTCACTCTGGCTATTTGTTCGGATTTCAGAGCACTCTTATCTGAATGTATCAGAGCGCAGAATAACTGATGAATTTACGAATGCTCAACACCCGTTGCATATGGCCGGTGTCAGTAAACGTCAGGGAAAAGAACGTAATTAAATTATTGCCAGCAGCACAGTTAGTCATCAACGCTTCGGATAACATGAAAAAAGCCTAACCAGCTCTGCTAGGGTGAGTAAAATGGTCAGAGTGAGGAGGTGTTCTCTTATTTGTGTATGGAGTTAGCTAGCCAACTTTAGCCAGCTAGTTTGAGTGCTTGACTGCCTTTGTGAAGTCAGAGAGCTTGGATCAGCCTTGCCCATTGGCCAGAGTGGGCATTGTGCGCTCTGAACAGTCTGAATTTCCAAACACTCGAAGTCCTAAAACGTCTAACTAGTAATTTGTTATGCTAACAAGCTAGCAAGAGGCTGCATTAGCAACAGCATCAACTTCCGGTAGACATGTGAGGCTCAACTGAAAGGTTACCATTTGTTTACAGTATACTAAAATGAACTAATAGTATGTAGTATATACTAATTAAGTATGTAGTATACAGTATATTAGTAAGGGTATTCGAACACAGCTTGGGTATATGAGTATATTGATAAAACGTATGTATGTTTTGATGGCAGGTTTGAACCCTGTTATCAAAATGGGAAGACTGGAAAAACTATTTTGGGGTTGGATAATCCTTGTGAGAATCAAGGACAGTGGATTCTAAAAGGTGACATATTAAAATTGGCAGTATATATGGGCAAGAGCAAGAATGATGGTTACAAATAGTCAAACTTTGTATCACGCCGCATTTAAACAATCGCTAAAGGGTGTATATTTGAGGGTTTTGTGTTGATACAATATGTAGTGAATTTGTTATTGGCGTCAAAAGACGAAGAAACTGATATGCCAGACATTACCACATTAGTAAACTATTTGGTAGAGAGGGGTCACAAGGCATCATGTGGGAAAGTACAACCTACGAAACAAGAGATAACATATTTGTGAGTTTCGATTTCGGAAGTCACAAAGCAGAGTACACGTGATCGAGTAGGAACAATACGACTCAGCAAAACCCTAGGGGTTTTAATTTCGTGAGACACTTTATTCCGTTTTATTCTAAACTATATTAAAGTATTGACAAAAGGGAGGAGGGGGTCACAAGTAATTTGTTGAGGGCTTTCTGAGTTAAAGGAAACAGAGATGTAGACTAGTGAAGGTAACAAAGGAATTGGACAGTAAGAATTTCGAATTTGAATTGTTTGGACTGGTTAAGAGTTAGCAAAATGGAAACAAACTAAATGTACACTTTCTCTTCCAGGAGAATGAGGATAGTCATTTTCTCTCCCTTTGAAATGTTTCCCGAGACTATTGTCTTGGGAGACCGGTTAGTGAAATGAAGTATAAAGGTATCCAGATTCAGCCGTAAAGGGAGCTACCAAATTAAATAAGGCATGGCAGTATTTGTTTGTTTTTACCCTACATTATGAATATTTGTTAGTGGTTTTAACACCATGTCTGATTTATTGTGAGTGGTCTATTTCATTTGGTTTTAGTGGGTTTTCACGGGTTAGAGAAGATGTATCTTAAAGGTGCACACATGGTATTTTCTGAAGTTTTATTTTCTGAGTTTTAATTGAACACGTGAATTATTGTGATAAGAAATGTACTGAAGAAACTTACTGTAACTCTTGGATACAAAATGTATGAAATGTTTGACTGTTTAAATCATTAGTATAATATAGAAATAAACACTTATTTGAAGGGGTTGACTGACTTTTGACCTCTGTCCAGACTTTCTAGTGTGGTTTGATCACCCTCGCTGGAAAGCCAAAAGATGGTGGGAGATGATTTAAAGGTCATACAGTTGAAGTCGGAAGTTTACATACACCTTAGCCAAATATATTTAAACTCAGTTTTTCACAATTCCTGACATTTAATCCTAGTAAAAATTCCCTGTCTTAGGTCAGTTAGGATCAGCAGGTTATTTTAAGAATGTGAAATGTCAGAATAATAGTAGAGAGAATGATTTATTTCAGCTTTTATTTATTTCATCACATTCCCAGTGGGTCAGAAGTTTACATACACTCAATTAGTATTTGGTAGCGTTGCCTTTAAATTGTTTAACTTTCGGGAAGCCTTCCACAAGCTTCCCACAATAAGTTGGGTGAATTTTGGCGCATTCCTCCTGACAGAGCTGGTGTAACTGAATCAGGTTTGTAGGCCTCCTTCCTCGTACACGCTTTTTCAGTTCTGCCCACATATATTCTATAGGATTGAGGTCAGGGCTTTGTGATGGCCACTCCAATACCTTGACTTTGTTGTCCTTAAGCCATTTGCCACAACTTTGGAAGTATGCTTGGGGTCATTGTCCATTTGGAAGATCCATTTGCGACCAAGCTTTAACTTACTGACTGATGTCTTGATACAGTGGGGAAAAAAAGTATTTAGTCAGCCACCAATTGTGCAAGTTCTCCCACTTAAAAATATGAGAGAGGCCTGTAATTTTCATCATAGGTACACGTCAACTATGACAGACAAATTGAGGAAAAAAAATCCAGAAAATCACATTGTAGGATTTTTAATGAATTTATTTGCAAATTATGGTGGAAAATAAGTATTTGGTCACCTACAAACAAGCAAGATTTCTGGCTCTCACAGACCTGTAACTTCTTCTTTAAGAGGCTCCTCTGTCCTCCACTCGTTACATGTATTAATGGCACCTGTTTAAACTTGTTATCAGTATAAAAGACACCTGTCCACAACCTCAAACAGTCACACTCCAAACTCCACTATGGCCAAGATCAAAGAGCTGTCAAAGGACACCAGAAACAAAATTGTAGACCTGCACCAGGCTGGGAAGACTGAATCTGCAATAGGTAAGCAGCTTGGTTTGAAGAAATCAACTGTGGGAGCAATTATTAGGAAATGGAAGACATACAAGACCACTGATAATCTCCCTCGATCTGGGGCTCCACGCAAGATCTCACCCCGTGGGGTCAAAATGATCACAAGAACGGTGAGCAAAAATCCCAGAACCACACGGGGGGACCTAGTGAATGACCTGCAGAGAGCTGGGACCAAAGTAACAAAGCCTACCATCAGTAACACACTACGCCGCCAGGGACTCAAATCCTGCAGTGCCAGACATGTCCCCCTGCTTAAGCCAGTAAATTTCCAGGCCCGTCTGAAGTTTGGTAGAGTGCATTTGGATGATCCAGAAGAGGATTGGGAGAATGTCATATGGTCAGATGAAACCAAAATAGAACTTTTTGGTAAAAACTGAACTCGTCGTGTTTGGAGGACAAAGAATGCTGAGTTGCATCCAAAGAACACCATACCTACTGTGAAGCATGGGGGTGGAAACATCATGCTTTGGGGCTGTTTTTCTGCAAAGGGACCAGGACGACTGATCTGTGTAAAGGAAAGAATGAATGGGGCCATGTATCGTGAGATTTTGAGTGAAAACCTCCTTCCATCAGCAAGGGCATTGAAGATGAAACGTGGCTGGGTCTTTCAGCATGACAATGATCCCAAACACACCGCCTGGGTAACGAAGGAGTAGCATCGTAAGAAGCATTTCAAGGTCCTGGAGTGGCCTAGCCAGTCTCCAGATCTCAACCCCATAGAAAATATTTGGAGGGAGTTGAAAGTCCGTGTTGCCCAGCGACAGCCCAAAAACATCACTGCTCTAGAGGAGATCTGCATGGAGGAATGGGCCAAAATACCAGCAACAGTGTGTGAAAACCTTGTGAAGACTTACAGAAAACGTTTGACCTGTGTCATTGCCAACAAAGGGTATATAACAAAGTATTGAGAAACTTTTGTTATTGACCAAATACTTATTTTCCACCATAATGTGGAAATAAATTCATTATCTTTTTTCCCTCATTTTGGATCTTTTTTCCCTCATTTTGTCTGTCATAGTTGACGTGTACCTATGATGAAAATTACAGGCCTCTCTCATATTTTTAAGTGGGAGAACTTGCACAATTGGTGGCTGACTAAATACTTTTTTTCCCCACTGTATGTTGCTTCAATATATCCACATAATTTTCCTTCCTCATGATGCCATCTATTTCGTGAAGTGCACCAGTCCCTCCTGCAGCAAAGCACCCACACAGCATGATGCTGCCACCCCCGTGCTTCACGGTTGAGATGGTGTTCTTCGGCTTGCAAGCGACCCCCTTTTTCCTCCAAACATAACGATGGTCATTATGGCCAAACAGTTCTATTTTTGTTTCATCAGTCCAGAGGACATTTCTCCAAAAAGTAAGATCTTTGTCCCCATGTGCAGTTGCAAACCGTAGTCTGGCTTTTTTATGGCGGTTTTGGAGCAGTGGCTTCTTCCTTCCTGAGCGGACTTTCAGGTTATGTCGATTTAGGACTCGTTTTACTGTGGATATAGATACTTTTGTACCTGTTTCCTCCAGCATCTTCACAAGGTCCTTTGCTGTTGTTCTGGCATTGATTTGCACTTTTCGTACCAAAGTACGCTCATCTCTAGGAGACAGAATGCATCTCCTTCCTGAGCGGTATGACGGCTGCGTGGTCCCATGGTGTTTATACTTGCGTACTATTGTTTGTACAGATGAACGTGGTACCTTCAGGCATTTGGAAATTGCTCCCAAGGATGAACCAGACTTGTGGAGGTCTACAATTGTTTGTTTTTTTAGGTCTTGGCTGATTTATTTTGATGTCAAGCAAAGAGGCACTGAGTTTGAAAGGTAGGCCTTGAAATACATCAACAGGTACACTTCCAATTGAGTCAAATTATGTCAATTAGCCTATCAGAAGCTTCTAAAGCCATGACATCATTTTCTGGAATTTTCCAAGCTGTTTAAAGGCACAGTCAACTTAGTGTATGTAAACTTCTGACCCACTGGAATTGTGATACAGTGAATTATAAGTGAAATAATCTGTCTGTAAACAATTGTTGGAAAAATTACTTGTGTCATGCGCAAAGTAGATGTCCTAACAGACTTGACAAAACTATAGTTTGTTAACAAGAAATTTGTGGAGTGGTTGAAAAACCAGTTTTAATGACTCCAACCTAAGTGTCTGTAAACATCCGACTTCAACTGTATGTAATACTGGTGATTAAAAAGAAAGGAGGACCAAGGCACTCTTCATATAATTAATTTAAATGCCTTTATTAGTATGGCATGTTCAATATATTTTTTTTTTCTTTATCTTGATCCATGTTAAAACTCAGGAACTATAGCAGGTTCATGCTTATGGAACATAGAATCCATGGGCATTGCCTTATAAATAGTGGAATCATGATGCTTGTCCTGGGTCATGTTCATTAGGCACTAAACGGAAGACATGTTAATTAAACCGGGAGTCGCTACCTGGATTTGTCCAACAAGATGTGCTAATTTTAGTTTCTACAAATGGTGCAATAGGGATGGAAATGGTTATTTCCACCATGCTGACCAATGGGAGTATGCTCAGTATCAACATGATGATTTGTTTCGTACTGATGAAAAGTATACTCCGACTTAGATTGCTGATAATTTCTTAAACAATATTTTAACGTCTTTTTAAAACTTGTAATTTTGTTTTAAGTTGAAAGAAATCTCAAAATGGGGGAATGTGAGAGAAAAAATAAATATTTACCTGATTTGTTTGATATTAATACTTAACAGATAGTAAGACATTTCTGTTCAACTAATGCTGTGTTTTTATGGTCTCCACTCTAGCTCCCTGCAGCTAATCTGGGTGTATGGTCACTAGAGATAGCTTGCGCTGACCATTGATCTACAGCATGCATTCCATAGACAAGATGTGGTAGGTGTAACCGAGATAAAGATAGCCTGGAGGAGTGGAACAAAACCCTTATTGTTTCTGTTCATCCTTGTATTCGGGCAAATAAGCCGGGCTGGGGGTTAAAACAACAGCAGGTGCAGATAACCATAGGATGAACCGAAGGTGGCTTATGATGGCACCCGATCTGCATGGGAGGGGTGGAACCAGCCATGACTAAGCATTTTTAGTGTCAGCTATATAAGAACCATCATTTTCTGGTTAGGCTCTCGGCCCAACAGTCAAGAGTGTTGGGTCGACCAGTCTCATTATTGCAATTATTAAATCGATATTGAATAAAGATGATTGTTGAAGAAATGACAAGTCTCTCTCAGTACTGAAATTTCCACTACACTCTCCAATGTCAATGCCATCCTAAATCTCCCAGTCTGCCCTGGAGTTGCCGTACATGTTGACTTGGTGACATTATGGTGTATGGGGAGGATGCAACCACACATAACTTTGGATAAAAGCGTCTGCTAAATGGCATATTATTATTATTATAATGACAAGCTCATAAGGCAGGTGTTCACCACATTGAACCAACACACCTCCAATGTCAATGCCATTCAGAATCTCCCAGAACTGTCCTCAATAGGTCCACTCCACCATCAGTCCCCTCTCTGGCAGTTAATAAAGACAGAGACACCATGGAACTGGACTGCCACATGTCAGGAGGCCATTCAACAGCCAAAATGCCTTCTGGAACGTACTGGTGTGCATTGCCCTCAAATGTACCTATTTTGATACCACCCATGTCTGGCCAGCCCATGTGACACATGAACTGGACTCGCATGTGAAGAATGAGCTCTCATGCAGTGGTGACTCATGCATTGGTCTGGGAAACTGTTCAGTAATGCCAACATCCCAATAAGGACATAATGCCATCTATGGCAACAAGAGGCCCTTCAGGATGGTCAAACTTTAAAGAAATATGCTGTATGTGATCGCTTGGCTGGGGATTGACATTGAGATAGTGGTCTTTGTGCACCATGCTTGATCAGTTCCACCACCTCTGCAACCCATTTACTTTCCATCAAAGCCCAGGGATCATCTTCAAATGTATATGTGTGTGGAGCTGTGCTACGTCCCTCATAACCAACACTTCATAGCCATAGTCTATGACCTACACTCTAAGTAACCTCTAGGTAACCTGAGGTCACCCTCACAGATTCTGTCACGCTCCTCATCCTCCTCAACCATAGCTCAGTTGGTAGAGGATAGCGCTTGTAATGCCAAGGTAGTAGGTTTGATTACTGGGACAACCAATACGTAAAATGTATGCATGCATGACTATAAGTTGCTTTGGATAAAAGCGTCTGCTAAATGGCATATATTATTTATCTCCTGCTGGGCCTGCCCCAGACCGTAATCACATCCAACTACCCACAGTATATATCGGCCAAATAATCATCCTACCCGACTTCCAAAGGAATATGTAGGATGTGACATGCAGGACTTTTTGCCACATTGAACATAAAAAAACTCCAACCACAGGTCAATTGGGTTTTGGAATGATTTAAGGGCAGGTGGGTTTTGTGACAGCCCTTTTTTCTCAGACTCTCCTTCACAACCATACAACCAACCATTCCACTACTGGAGTATCCCCAGCATCATTCAGGATGAGATAACGATCCAGTTAGTAAATTGGTCTCGTTAGCACACAAGCTGCATCTGCTGAATGCCTGCACCCAACAGTTGTAGAAATGGAAACGGATCCCCACAGAGCCCTGAATACCCTGCCATTCATATAGGAAGGATACTGCCCTTGTCGCTGCAGCTTGTCCAGAATGACCAGTTAGCTGTGTAACCTGGTCAGGCCCCAGAAATACAACCACTACTGGCTATTTTGGCTCCTCACCCTGTTAGGACACACTTATGACCTTGTCACCTCAGACTTTGAATAAACCTTTCACAATTAGTTTCAGTGGGGAAAATAGGGGAAATGTTAGAGCTGTTCATACAGTGCATTCGGAAAGTATTCAGACTCCTTGAATTTTTCCACATTTTGTTACGTTGCAACATTATACTAAAATGGATTAAATAAAACAATTTCCTCAGCAATCTACACACAATACCCCATAATGACAAAGTGAAAACAGGTTATTAGACATTTTTGCATAACAAATCAAAAACAGAAATACCTTATTTACATAAGTATTCAGACCCTTTGCTATGAGACTCAAAATTGAGCTCAGGTGCATCCTGTTTCCATTGATCATAGTTGAGATGTTTCTACAACTTGATTGGAGTCCACCTGTTGTAAATTAAATTGATCGGACATGATTTGGAAAGGCACAAACCTGTCTATATAAGGTCCCACATGTCAGAGCAAATATCAAGCCACGAGGTCAAAGGAATTGTCCGTAGAGCTCCGAGACAGGATTGTGGTGAGGCACAGATCTGGGGAAGGGTCCCAAAACATTTATGCAGCATTGAAGGTCGCCATGAACACAGTGGCCTCAATCATTCTTAAATGGAAGAAGTTTGGAACCACCAAGACTCTTCCTAGAGCTGGCCGCCCGGCCAAACTGAGCAATCGGTGGAGAAGGGCCTTTTGGTCACTCTGACAGAGCTCTAGAGTTCCTCTGTGGAGATAGGAGAACCTTCCAGAAGGACAACCATCTCTGCAGCACTCCACCAATTAGGCCTTTATGGTAGAGTGGCCAGACGGAAGCCACTCCTCAGTAAAAGGCACATGACAGCCCGCTTGGAGTTTGCCAAAAGGCACTTAAAAGACTCTCAGACCATGAGAAACAAGATTCTCTGTTATGATGAAACCAAGATTGAACTCTTTGGCCTGAATGCCAAGCGTCACATTTGGAGGAAACCTGGCACCATCGCTAAGGTGAAGGTGGTGTCAGCATCATGCTGTGGGGATGTTTTTCAGAGGCAGGGACTGGGAGACTAGTCAAAATCGAGGCAAAGATGAATGGAGCAAAGTACAGAGAGATCCTTGATGAAAACCTGCTCCAGAGCGCTCAGGACCTCAGACTGGGGTGAAGGTTCACCTTCCAACAGGACAACGACCCTAAGCACACAGCCAAGACAACGCAGGAGTGGCTTCGGGAAAAGTCTCTGAATGTCCTTGAGTGGCCCAACCAGAGCCCGGACGTGAACCCGATCCAACATCTCTGGAGAGACCTGAAAATAGCTGTTCAGCAATGCTCCCCATTCAATCTGACAGAGTTTGAGAGGATATGCAGAGAAGAATGGGAGAAACTCCCCAAATATAGGTGTGCCTACCAAATATAGCGTCATACCCAAGAAGATTTGAGGCTGTAATCACTGCCAAAGGTGCTTCAACAACGTACTAGGTCTGAATACTTACGTAAATGTTATATATATATATATGTATATATTTTTTGGCAAACATTTCTAAAAACATTTTGTTGCTTTGTCATTATGGGGTATTGTGTGTAGATTGATGAAGGGGGAAAAACTATTTAATCTAACTAAGATGTTTGGTGCAGTGTTTCTCAATGAAAAAACATGCATGAAAACGAGTCGTCTCTTGTGGAATGACAACAAAGACTTCATTGAAGAATCCCTACTGTTGACCAATCACCGACGAAGGGGCGTAGGCTTCGGCTCCGGACTTCAGTTCGCCTCCAGAAAAAACGTGTGCCTGAACTGCTGAAAAAACCCTCACAGAAGTCCAAGACGTCACAAAATGTAGTCAAAATATATGCACAAACTCTTCTGAACTGTTTTGGCTGGGAAGCATGCGGACGCTTTAAGCCTTGACACATTTCTACTTTCTTAAGAAGACATTCCTATCTACAGTACCAGTCAAAAGTTTGTTACACCTACTCATTCAAGGGTTTTTCTTTATTTAAAAAAACTATTTTCTACATTGTAGAATAATAGTGAAGATATCAAAACTATGAAATAACACATATGGAATCATGTAGTAACCAAAGAAGTGTTAAACAAATCTAAATACAGTTGAAGTCGGAAGATTACATACACTTAGGTTGAAGTCATTAAAACTCGTTTTTCAACCACTCCACAAATTTCTTGTTAACAAACTATAGTTTTGTCAAGTCGGTTAGGACATCTACTTTGTGCATAACACAAGTCATTTTTCCAACAATTGTTTACAGACAGATTATTTCACTTATAATTCACTGTCTCACAATTCCAGTGGGTAAGAAGTTACATACACTAAGTTGACTGTGCCTTTAAACAGCTTGGAAAATTCCAGAAAATGATGTCATGGCTTTAGAAGCTTCTGATAGGCTAATTGACATCATTTGAGTCAATTGGAGGTGTACCTGTGGATGTATTTCAAGGCCTACCTTTCAAACTCAGTGCCTCTTTGCTTGACATCATGGGAAAATCAAAAGAAATCAGCCAAGACCTCAGAAAAAAAATGGTAGACCTCCACAAGTCTGGTTCATCCATTTCCAAATGCCTGAAGGTACCACATTCATCTGTACAAACAATAGTACGCAAGTATAAACACCATGGGACCACGCAGCCGTCATCCTGCTCAGGAAGGAGATGCGTTCTGTCTCCTAGAGATGAACGTACTTTGGTGCGAAAAGTGCAAATCAATCCCAGAACAACAGCAAAGGACCTTGTGAAGATGCTGGAGGAAACAGGTACAAAAGTATCTATATCCACAGTAAAATGAGTCCTATATCGACATAACCAGAAAGTCCGCTCAGCAAGGAAGAAGCCACTGCTCCAAAACCGCCATAAAAAAGCCAGACTACGGTTTGCAACTTCACATGGGGACAAAGATCGTACTTTTTGGAGAAATGTCCTCTGGTCTGATGAAACAAAAATAGAACTGTTTGGCCATAATGACCATCGTTATGTTTGGAGGAAAAAGGGGGTTCTTGCAAGCCGAAGAACACCATCCCAACCGTGAGGCATGGGGGTGGCAGCATCATGCTGTGTGGGTGCTTTGCTGCAGGAGGGACTGGTGCACTTCACAAAATAGATAACATCATGAGGAAGGAAAATTATGTGGATGTATTGAAGCAACATCTCAAGACATCAGTCAGGAAGTTAAAGCTAGGTCGCAAATGGGTCTTCCAAATGGACAATGACCCCAAGCATACTTCCAAAGTTGTGGCAAAATGGCTTAAGGACAACAAAGTCAAGGTATTGGAGTGGCCATCACAAAGCCCTGACCTCAATCCTATAGAAAATATGTGGGCAGAACTGAAAAAGCGTGTGTGAGCAAGGAGGCCTACAAACCTGACTCAGTTATACCAGCTCTGTCAGGAGGAATGGGTCAAAATTCACCCAACTTATTGTGGGAAGCTTGTGGAAGGCTACCCAAAACATTTCACCCAAGTTAAACAATTTAAAGGCAATGCTACCAAATACTAATTGAGTGTATGTAAATTTCTGACCCACTGGGAATGTGATGAAAGAAATAAAACCTGAAAGAAATAATTCTCTCTACTATTATTCTGACATTTCACATTCTTAAAATAAACTGGTGATCCTAACTGACCTAAGACAGGGAATTTTTACTAGGATTAAATGTCAAGAATTGTGAAAAACTGAGTTTAAATGTATTTGGCTAAGGTGTATGTAAACTTCCGACTTCAACTGTATATTTTATATTTGAGATTCTTCAAATAGCCACCCTTTGCCTTGATGACAGCTTTGCACACTCTTCGCATTCTCTCAACCAGCTTCACCTGGAATGCTTTTCCAACAGTCTTGAAGGAGTTCCCACATATGCTGAGCACTTGTTGGCTGCTTTTCCTTCACTCTGCCGTCCGACTCATCTCAAACCATCTCAATTGGGTTGAGGTCGGGGGATTGTGGAGGCCAGGTCATCTGATGAAGCACTCCATCACTCTGTTTCTTGGTAAAATAGCCCTTACACAGCCTGGAGGTGTGTTGGGTCATTGTCCTGTTGAAAAACAAATGATAGTCCCACTAAGCCCAAACCAGATGGGATGGCATATCGTTGCAGAATGGTTTGGTAGCCATGCTGGTTAAGTGTGCCTTGAATTCTAAATAAATCACAGACAGTGTCACCAGCAAAGCACCCCCACCTCCATGCTTTACGGTGGGAACTACACATGCAGAGATCATCCGTTCACCCACACCACATCTCACAAAGACACGGCAGTTGGAACCAAAAATCTCAAATTTGGACTCCAGACCAAAGGACACATTTCCACTGGTCTAATGTCCATTGCTCGTGTTTCTTTGCCCACGCAGGTCTCTTCTTCCTATTGGTGTCCTTTAGTAGTGGTTTCTTTGCAGTAATTTGACCATGAAGGCCTGATTCACACAGTCACCTCTGAACAGTTGATGTTGAGATGTGTCTGTGACTTGAACTCTGTGAAGCATTTATTTGAACTGCAATTCTCCGTATTGACTGAATGTCTTAAAGTAATGATGGACTGTCGTTTCTCTTTGCTTATTTGAGGTGTTCTTGACATAATATGGACTTGTTCTTTTACCAAATAGGGCTATCTTCTGTATACCCCCCTACCTTGTCACAACACAACTGATTGGCACAACACAAATTAAGTTTTAAGAAGGCACACCCATTAATTGAAATGAATTCCAGGAGACTGACTCATGAAGCTGGTTGAGAGAATTCCAAGTGTGCAAAGCTGTCATCAAGGCAAAGGGTGGCTATTTGAAGAATCTCAAATATAACATATATTTTGATTTGTTTAACGCTTTTTTGGTTACTACATGATTCCATATGTGTCATTTCATAGTTTTGATGTCTTCACTATTATTCTACAATGTAAAAAATAGTACAAATAATGAAAAACCCTTGAATGAGTAGCTATGTCCAAACTTTTGACATAGTGTACATGAGAACATTTTCCATTTCAGATTAATTCTCTAAGAAAACATGAGAGGGAGGTTATCTTAGGTTTTCTGTGGACCTTCAAAGTTAGTGAGATGGTGCCTGGATTGTTTGTTCCCCTACATCAGTCCCACAATACCAGAACAGTAAACATAGATATCCAATACCACTGTTTGGTCTGATAGCAATGCCGTGGAGTGCAACAGTGCCGGCCATCACTGGAATAGAACAGGCCTCTTCCATAGAAAAGAGAACTGAGATGACAAATAATATCACCAGCACTTACAGCAGAAAAACACAAATTATTATCATACTCAAACGTCAGTTGTAAGACATTTTGTCAAACGCGATAACCATCAGGGCTTCTGGGGTGAGGACCATGGTGGTTGACAAAATTATCTCTGATTGCTGTTCCTCTGAACTCCAATTAGTGGCTAAACACATTACATGAGATCTTATTGTTTGGTAGTAATAGCCTAACAGTGAAAATGTCACATTGCTGTCAACAGGCCTCTTCCGCATAATCAGGACTGAGATGTTGTGTAGATAGTAACGCAAATTTCATTCTCCAGAACAGAAGGATGATGGCGATAAATAGGCAGGTTACGTACATACTTTCATCACTGTCCATATGGGCAATCAAGAAGCCATTTTCTTCCTACTTCCAATGAATCACCAACAGGAAGATCTTGTATCTTGATACTATGATTCGTCAATTATGTTTAAAACACATGGTTATTTGTATGCAGTGGCCACGCTTCTGTGACCTACCTGGCTGCTGGCCTCTGTAAATGACATGCAGAATATTGCAAAATGTGCTTGGGTAGGAGTAGGGTACAGTTTCCCTTAGACTCTGATCTTAGGTCAGTTTTGCATTATCCACTCTAATGGTTAAGGTTAGGATTGGGATAGGGGGGAAGCTGTTTTCTAGATCTGTACCTAGGGGAAACTTTGGAATGACTTCAAATGCTTGACTTGCAGTGTCAGCAGCATTCCATCTGGTAAACAACCCAAAATATAAATCCTTATAAACAATGACAAAGACATTTAAATCAGGAATAGCTTTTATATAAAATTAGAACATCAGATACAGAGGATTATGTTTTTCTATATGTATATAAAAAAAAACATACAATGAAGAAAGAAAATAAATGAAAAAATAAATATATATGTTACAGAGAGAGAGAGAGAGAGAGAGAGAGAGAGAGAGAGAGAGAGAGAGAGAGAGAGAGAGAGAGAGAGAGAGAGAGAGAGAGAGAGAGAGAGAGAGAGAGAGAGATAGGTGTTCAAGTTGGTAGATTAAATACAAAAAGGCACTAAATGTACTACATTCCAGTTTTAAGACATCGAACAGCAGAAGAGGACACACCGAGAAGAAAAATAATATAACATAATATAGTGCTTGTGGTCTTTGAAATGCAGGTCATAGTGCAGGTTTTGCAACATACAATATTATATAAACAAGCACCAAATTACACACACTATATTGCTACTTAACAGCTAAAAGTACAACTTCACACTTAAGACACGTAACAGTGGAATGGGTATTGTAAACTGCACTTATCCAAACTTTGACACCGTCATTTCTTGAGCATTTGAGTTTCTGTAAAATAAAAGCTTTTTCATAATGCATAATCAAGGACAATACTACCTTAACTATTACTACACACACACACACTAATACTACACAAGCACAAGACCGCAAGATAAGATACAGCATGATGATTTTTTTGGAATGTAGATTAACAATTACTTTTGCTCTATTTTGCAGGACTAGTGGATAAGGCAGTTTTGGAAAACAGGAATGACGCTTCCTCTAGCACTCTTGGGTGATCAAAACCATTTTGTCAACTGCGAAAACAGTTAAAAACACTAAAGATTTTTTTTAAAGACATGACAGTGGAGGGCTCAGCATCAAGACAGAGCACAAGCCATGATTTTTCAAACTATTTGACAAAAATGATACACAATATGAAATTGGAATTCTGAAACACATAATTGATTATTTTGTTAAAACACCAAGAGATACTACCATTGAGCAGAAAGGAATGAATTACAGTAAGGAGCACTATATCTTACATACATTAAACTATCCATATGCATAAATGTTGGTCGGGGTAAGACTGCATTCAGGAATCAAGGAAAAAATGTAAGGGATTAAAACAGCATTTAAAGGGGGGTTGAACGTCCCGATTTAGAATCGGTTTCAATTCTCCTCATTAGGAAATGCGACTGAAAACGAGATTTGGGTTTTGGAGGAATGCTTCGATGTGGGTGTCTTGTGTGTGTTCGAACGTGGCAAGAGTTTGCACATTCACTCTGCCAAAACAGTATACAGTTACAGTCACTCACCTTTCTAGATAACTTGAAACAGTGTAACTAGGTATTGTGTCTGGAAAGATATCAAGCTGGTCAACTTAATTAGCTTCAGCTAGCTGGTGTGCAACCTTGACAAAGTTGGTTTGACTGTAGCTCAGTTGGTAGAGCATGGCGTTTGCAACGCCAGGGTTGTGGATTCGATTCCCACGGGGGGCCAGTATGAAAAAAAAAAATGTATGCACTCACTAACTGTAAGTCGCTCTGGATAAGAGCGTCTGCTAAAATGACTAAAATGTAAAAAATGATAGTCTATCTTTGGGGCTAGTTAGGGACCGTCAATAAATTACACAATGTAAATGAAACAATCATTTCCTGTTGCACACCTTTTGGTTGTCTCATTAAATGCTTTGAATATTTGTATATGAATTTCTACAATTTAGAGTTGGTTTGAGGCTAAGTCATTGACATTTGGAGCTATTGACATTTTAAAAATATTGTCCCATGTACACTATCGGTCAGCATTTTTAGACACCTACTCATTCAAGGGTTTTTCTTAATTTTTTACTATTTTCTACATTGTAGAATAATAGTGAAGACATCAAAACTATGAAATAACACATATGGAATCATGTAGTAACCAAAAAAGTGTTAAACAAATCAAAATATATTTTATATTTGAGATTCTTCAAATAGCCACTCTTTGCCTTGATGACAGCTTTGCACACTCTTGGCATTCTCTCAACCAGCTTCATGAGGTAATCACCTGGAATGCATTTCAATTAACAGGTGTGACTTCTTAAAAGTTAATTTGTGGAATGTCTTTCCTTTTTAATGCATTTGAGCCAATCAGTTGTGTTGTGACAAGGTAGGGGGGGTATACAGAAGACTTTGTCTTTTACCCTATTTGGTAAAAGACCAAGTCCATATTATGGCAAGAACAGCTCAAATAAGCAAAGAGAAACAACAGTCCATCATTACTTTAAGACATGAAGGTCAGTCAATATGGAACATTTCAAGAACTTTTAAAGTTTCTTCAAGTGCAGTCACAAAAACCATCAAGCGCTATGATGACCTGGCCTCCACAATCCCCCGACCTCAACCAAATTGAGATGGTTTGGGATGAGTCGGACCGTAGAGTGAAGGAAAAGCAACCAACAAGTGCTCAGCATATGTGGGAACTCCTTCAAGACTGATGGAAAAGCATTCCAGGTGAAGCTGGTTGAGAGAATGCCTAGAGTGTGCAAAGCTGTCATCAAGGCAAAGGGTGGCTACTTTGAAGATTCTCAAATATAAAATATATTTTGATTTGTTTAACACTTTTTTGGTTACTACATGATTCCATATGTGTTATTTCATAGTTTTGATGTCTTCACTATTATTCTACAAATGTAGAAAATAGTAAAAATAAAGAAAAACCCTTGAATGAGTAGGTGTGTCCAGACTTTTGACTGGTACTGTAAATGACAGAGTGAAAAGAAGGAAGCCTGTACAGAATAAAAATATTCCAAAACATGCATCTTGTTTGCAATAAGGCACTAAAGTCAAACTGCAAAAAATGTGGCGGGTAACATGCTTGTCATCGGTAAGGGCTAGGGAGTTTTTTTTAGGATAAAAAGAAACTGAATAGAGCCAAGCACAGGCAAAATCCTAGAGGAAAACCTGGTTCAGTCTGCTTTCCAACAGACACTAGGAGACAAATTCACCTTTCAGCAGGACAATAACCTAAAACACAAGGCCAAATATACAGTGGAGTTGCTTACCAAAGCGACATTGAATGTTCCTGAGTGGCCTAGTTACAGTTTGGACTTAAATCTACTTGGAAATCTATGGCAAGACTTGGAAATGGCTGTCTAGCCATGATCAACAACCAATTTGAAAGAGATTGAAGCATTTTTAAAAGAATAATGGGCAAATATTGTACAATCCAGGTGTGCAAAGCTCTTAGAGACTTACCCAGAAAGACTCACAGCTGTAATCGCTGCAAAAGGTTATTCTAACAAGTATTGACAAAGGGGTGTGAATACTTATGTAAATTTAATATTTCTGTATTTAATTTTCAATAAATTTGCAAAAATTTCTAAAAACATGTTTTCACTGTCATTATGGGGTATTGTGTGTAGATTACAATACTTTCTGAAGGCAGTGTTTCTCTAATCTCTGAGTTGTATTATTGTATTGAAAGCCTTGGTAGCATAAATGTTTTATCACACACATGAACATGCAATGAATGTTTTCAGCAGACAAAAGGAAAAATGTATGACAGAATAAAATAAAATAAACTTTCAAAACAGCATAAATTCTAACCTTGTATTTAAACAACCCCCACCCACCCATCCCATCCTATCCTAAAGCAGCGAGCTATGGTGGCCTGTGCCTTTTGGTCTCCAGTTCTCTTTAGTTTTTCCTTATGTCAGCGTAGACCACTGGCTCCATCTTGTGGAATGAGTTGGGGTTCTTGGTGCCCGAGTGATCCAACTGGGCGTATATCAGCGGCCCCTGTTGTGATGAACATATGGATGGGTGGGGAGATCAGGAAAAAGGGAGGGGGGAAAACTGTGTTAGTAAAAATACACGTCACACTGGTTCAGCTGTTAAGTTCAAACGGCCGACTGCAGATGGAAGCCTGTAACAATGGCAGATTGTTAGTGCTCAGTCAGCGGTAGAAATTACACCCTGAAGATGACAAGAGCAGCCCAGATTGTTGTTGTTCCCCCCCGGAACTACATCTGGGCTGCTCTTGTCATCTTCAGGGTGTAATTTCAACCGCAACTGAGCACTAATCTAAGAATCACACAAGTCTAAACTAATTTAAAAAACGTGAAAATCATAGGAAATATAGTGCTTTCAGAAAATATTCATACCCCTTGACTTACAGTTTAACATGTTGTTGTGTTACAGCCTGAATTCAAAATGGATTAAATATATGTTTTTTTTCTAACCCATCTACACACAACACCCCATAATGGCAAAGTGAAAACATTTACATAAGAATTCACACCCCTGAGTCAATACTTTGTAGAAGCACCTTTGGCAGCGATTACAGCTGTGTGTTTTTCTGGGTAAATCTAAGAGCTTTCCACATGTGGATTGTGCAACATTTGCCCAGTATTCTTTTCAAAATTCTTCAAGCTCTGTCAAATTGGTTGTTGATCATTGCTAGACAACCATTTTAGTCTTGCCATAGATTTGCAAGTAGATTTAAGTCAAAACTGTAACTCTGCCACATTCACTGTCTTCTTGGTAAGCAATACCAGTGTATATTTGGCCTTGTGTTTTAGGTTATTGTCCTGCTGAAAGGTGAATTTGTCTCCCAGTGTCTGGTGGAAAGCAGACTGAACCATGTTTTCCTCTAGGATTTTGCCTGTGCTTAGCTCCATTTCATGTATTTTTTATCCTGAAAAACTCCCCAGTCCTTAACAATTACAAGCATAACCAAAACATGATGCAGCCACCACTATGATTGAAAATATGGAGAGTAATGTGTTGCCCCAAACATAACACTTTGTATTCACGACAAAAAGTTCATTGCTTTGCCACATTTTTTACAGTATTACTTTAGTGCCTTGTTGCAAAACAGGATGCATGTTTTGGAATATTTTTATTCTGTACAGGCTTCCTTCTTTTCACTCTGTCAATTAGGTTAGTATTGTGGAGTAACTACAATGTTGTTGATACATCCTCAGTTATCCTATCACAGCCATTAAACTAACTGTTTTAAAGTCACCAATGGCCTCATGGTGAAATCCCTGAGCAGTTTCCTTCCTCTCCGGCAACCGAGTTAGGAAGGACGCCTGTATCTTTGTAGTGAATTGGTGTATTGCTACACCATCCAAAGTGTTATTAATAACTTCACCATGCTCAAAGGGATGTTCAATGTATGCTTTTTTCATTTTTACCCATCTACCAATAGGTGCCCTTCTTTGCGAGGCATTGGAAAACCTCCCTGGTCTTTGTGGTTGAACCTGTGTTTGAAATTCACTGCTCGACTGCTGGACCTTACAGACAATCAGCTTTTCATTTTTTTTTAAAAATTGGCCATTTCTGAAAACATAATTCCACTTTGACATTATGGGGTATTGTGTTTAGGCCAGTGACCCAAAAAATCTCAATTTAATAAATTTTAAATTCAGGCTGTAACACAACAAATGAGAGGCGCCTCTCATTTCTGTCCGTCACAAGATCAGCAAACGAAACCAGTCGACCGGCAAAGTTGACCGCAAACAAACACCCTCAGAGACACAGAAAGAATAAAAGGTTATTCTTTTCCCAGACATAGGCCTGCAATATCAGTTTCATCAGAGGCCTCCTATGAACATTCATAAGCAATGCATAACACCTTCATATGCACTACATGAACATCTATGCATGCTTATGTCAGCAACAGCAGCTTTGCAAAAAGGTATGCCGTGACGCTCCGGCCTGCTGTTGTTGACATAAGCATTTAGAGCTCAACCTAAATGAGAGGTCTCACACATTACTAGTGAATGTATTATGTTGTTCAGTGATCACCAATCCTAGTCCTGAAAAGCTACAAGATGTGCAGGCTTTTGTTTCAGTCCAGCACCAAAACACCTAATCAATTCAATAACAATTTATGATTATTTGGATCAGGTGGGTCACTGCTGGGCTAGAACAAAAGCCTGCTCCAGGCCCAGGGTTGGTGACCACTGAAGTCAGTCTGCAGAGAAGGGGTATCCGCCTCCAGTACTTGAGGGCCACAATGTCTAGGGGTCTCTACCTTAGACTTAAAAGGGACATTACACTTCAAAATCAAAGCATGTCAGATGTTTTCAGACCTTAAAAGTTATCCAACTTCAAGATAAGTCCACATTAGGGCTGGGCAGTATACCGTATTTTACTATATACCGTTTTGATGCACGGACCAATTTGGGTTTTTACATTACCTTCTATAACAGTATTTGAATGTTTGGTTTGTTAAATGTGAAAGACCGTGTGTAACATCCATTTTTATAGTTTACACCGCTACTTGAGTCATCCCTCTCCGCTCTATCTCCATTACGCTTTCCACACAGACCTAGCCCCGGCCCCTGTCACTCAAGGAGCGCATTTGTTGTTGCTTGACCACGAGATACTTGCGTTCAGTCTGCATGGTCAATGAAGCACAAGTAACAATGTTGATGACAACGATGATGTTTTCACTTTGCTTCTTAATATAAATCCACTAGCGTTCTATAATTACACTACAAGTTTGTGTTTCTTCCATCTGTGAGGTTCTATTTTCTAATAATTGGATTGAAGTGATGAATAGCTTAGAAGGAATGCATTAATGAGGAGCATAGGTTTGAACTATACTGATATAAATTGTTTCACATAACAGGCTGTGATTCATGTGAGGAACGTTAGGGGCTAGGATGAGATAAAACTTGTATTTCTTATAGATAAGACTTGTATTTCTCACAGATATGAACACTGCTTCTTTGTGATCTGTGAACCTTCCAAGGACATGGGTACTGCAAAAAAAGTGCTAACTCCACAGGTTGTTATGATAAACTTATGCCTGGCAACAGTGTGCAACAAATGGAGCGCCGAGGGATTGGGACCAACCCGTGCGCCAACGGATTGGCTGAGTAAGTCTAAACCACGCTCAGTCTACTCTGATTGGTCAGCAGAGAGGTGGGAACTCTCTCTCTCTCTCAGAGTAGTTGAGGAAGAACCGGTAACAATGGATTCAGTTCTCTGAGTGCCCTGCGAGGTATTTCAGTGGACCCGTATATACGAACCTTCATACTTATCATACATACATTTTGCATATAATAAATTTAGCTTGGATTGAAGATCTCTTGATTCTTATTCCAATACCAGATTTGAATTACGCAATTTCTAACAATTGGTGACCTCCGACTGTGATCTGGTAGCGGAACTTCGCTGGGATTCATCCAGCCTATTGGACATCGCTGTCGTCGAACCGTGTGTTTCACAAAGTGCCCGGGCTTCTAAAAACACAGGTAAGCAGACACCTATTGTTTATATAACTAAAGTTCTGCATATTGGCTTTATCCAAATTAATTTTGTGAAACACCTGTTTGATGTAAGTGACCTCTATTATGAAATCATGTTGATAAAATTTTAGTTTACTAACTTATTATAAAATGCAAAATGTTTGATAAATGTGAGGGTTAAAAGCCATGGTATATTGAGTATTGTTCCACAGAAGAGAGGTTCTGGGAAAATACTGAAATCCCCAGACTAGGTACCACCGGGGGTGGGCTGGGGATATAGGGAATTATTGGATAAAAGTGTGTACGCTATTTGTCACTATATTCCATAAAAAGCTATTGTCATTGTATCAGTCTAGGCTGAATATAATTGGGAACATAGACTAATGAATATATTGTCATTGTATCAGTCTGGGCTGGATATAATTGGGAACATAGACTAATGAATATATTGTCATTGTATCAGTCTAGGCTGAATATAATTGGGAACATAGACTAATGAATATATTGTCATTGTATCAGTCTGGGCTGGATATAATTGGGAACATAGTCTGGATATAGTTAGGATCATAGGACAGCACTCGAGTGTGTACGCTATTTGTCACTATATTCTATAAAAATCTATTGTCATTGTATCGGTCTGGGATGGATATAATTGGGAACATAGTTTGAATATAGTTGGGATCATAGGACAGCACTCCTAAAAACTTAGAAGACAGTATAAATCGCCATTTGTCGTTGTACTTAGGTATTGGCCGGGACAACTGGGAACATGGGTAGATACTGCAAATTAGTAGAGAGTATAAACTTATTGTCTTTGCACCAATAGGGTACAAATGGGAACATAAGTGAGATACTGCAAATTAGTAGAGAGTATAAACTTATTGTCTTTGAACCAATAGGGTACAAATGGGAACATAAGTGAGATACTGCAAATTAGTAGAGAGTATAAACTTATTGTCTTTGCACCAATAGGGTACAAATGGGAACATAAGTGAGATACTGCAAATTAGTAGAGAGTATAAACTTATTGTCTTTGAACCAATAGGGTACAAATGGGAACATAAGTGAGATACTGCAAATTAGTAGAGAGTATAAACTTATTGTCTTTGCACCAATAGGGTGTAAATGGGAACATAATAAATAGAGTAGGTTAAACGAAAGGGGTAAGGGCGTGGCAACGTACCTATTGTTGGTACTTTAAAAGTTAGACAGTGCGGGTGTTGTCGTATGCATGAGAGTGTGAATGATAAACCTGTATACCTTGATAGAAAATTAATTGGGAATTAAAACGTCTGTGGCTGTCCAAACTGTATAATTTTGGGATAACTGTTGGGTTTGTGGTTGCTTAAACCATATAACCCGTTAAAAACAATTGGGAACATAAAGCTAAAGTGATGAATTGTGTGACTGAACTGAAACGGTTGAGCTGATATGTTTGAACTGTGCCGTTTGGTGTTAGACATAGCATAATTCTGGTTATAGGTGCTTGGGTTGAGGCTTTTTTGTTGATTATTTGATGTAATGTTTGATGTTTGACCCTGCAAAATACTGGTTAAACAATTAGACTGAAATAATTCGGTTTATCGTTTAAATATAAACGTGCACCAACTTTAACTATTTAGGTGGGAATGATTTGATTTAAATAAATAGACTAAAGTACCTTAAATAACGACAGAATATTGGAAACACTAACAAGAAACACAGCTCCTCAAAAGCTGAAGAGAGAGTTGCGAGGGGAGGGGCTGGAGAGAGCGAAAGTGTGGCTTTTGGAGCCAGGAAAGACTGGGAGTTGGCTGGGAACACCACGGGGTGATTATTTGAGAGGTGCCTGGGGGTTTCTGACGATGGATATTCTGAACTTGCTCACCCGAACGTAGACGTACGTCATGGGTGGGAAAGTGGAGAATATTCACATTTGCATTTTTTGTAATTTGGCAGACGCTCTTGTCCAGAGCGACTTGCAGGAGCGATTGGGGTTGAGTGCCTTGCTTGAGGGCACATCTGCAGATTTTTCGCCTGGTCGGCTCGGGGATTGGAACCGGCGACCTCTCGGTTGTTGGCGCGGCGCTATTGATCACTAAGCTGCCTGCCGCCCCATATGAGTTTAGGGTTGTGGCGTTGTTTGATCATGTGATAAGGTTTAATGGCTAATCGGACCATAACTAATGTGGTTATGGAAGTAATGTATAGGTAGGGGAGAGCCAATAGGGGGCTCCATTGAACTATTATGGTTTATTTTGCATTTCAATGGCATAAGGTGAAATCTGTATGCATGAGGGGAATTCGATTATGTATTATTATAGTATTATGGACACTCCGTAATAAATAAACTGAACCAAACAAGACGTTACTACAGCAATAGAGAATAGTTAATGTTGTTACGTTAGTTCTTAAACCCGATGATAGAGGTAAATGCAGAACGCTGTTAGAGAGTGTGTTTTATTTTTGCTACTAGGGTGTTTGAGACGGAAGGGCTGGCTAGACGGGGGGTGATGACGTGGCGTGATGACGTGGCTGGTTGTGAGAAAAGAAAGTATTTACTTTGAGAGAATCGCAGATGGGAGAATAGCGCCAGCCTGTGGTGGGTTCTGGAATTGTTACATAAAACAAACTTATATTTTAAACTAAAGTGATGGAGTAGGCTACAATTATAACATTATCAGAAAAAAGGCACAATTTAATGTGAAATAGTTATTACAATTATTATGGATAGTTATTACAGTTATTATCATTGATCCAGTAATGATAGAAGGATAGTAGAGGAAAAGCAAGGGATTTAATCTCATTTAGGGAAGTTATATTAGGAAGAAAATACCATTAAATGAGGGAACATTTGATGTAACCGTGATTGTATTGGCTAAAAACTCAAATATGACATTTACAGGGGGGACAGGAACAATAGAAGGGGAGACAGATTTTCCTAGGGGGTTGAACAAATAATTGATAATGGATCATTTGAGATGAGATCACATGTAGCAGAGTTAGGGTAATCAATTAAATAATCATTGTATACTCGAGGAATTTTGAGTGGTTTTATGGATTAGTTATGAGGAATTAGATTGATCCAAACAATTATTGATGGGTTAAGACTGGGGATATCTGTATCATGTTTTGTGTGTACTACCATCTTTAGATTATAACCAGGAGAAAGAGATTAGCTCATCTCAGTTAGGCAGTATTTAGGTCATAAAAGTGAGCTACCAAATTAAGTGAGGCCTGGCTATTTGTGGTTGTTTTTCAAATTGGGTTTTTCAAACAAAAAACAACACACCTAGTATTATGTTTATAAGCTTTGTTGTTTCAATTTTGGGGGGTTTTCAGCAGGTCAAGGGTGATAGGTCTTAGAGGAACACACACAGTGAATTTTATGGAGTTTTTTAGGTTTTGGGGTATATATGATTTCTTATGAGAATGAATTGATAATAACTGTAGGACTTAATGAACACTTGGGATAACTAACATTTATGAAATATTTAGAATTAATAATTAGAATAATGGTAATGTTGGTTATACTATGGGATGGAACAGTTCATTGAATAATTTCAATTGCCTCTGAACTCTGTTTTAACCTTCTGGTGTTAATTAATCATCCACACTAGTAAATTCTAAAGGCATGAGAGGAGGACTTTAAGATAGTTTATTTTACTAAGTTGAGGGTAATTTATAGTACTGTGAAAATTGTGAAGAAGATTATAATTTGGTAATAGTATATTTGATTTGAACCATTAAATAACAGAAGAGAGAGTGGAGGGATGGCAATTGGATAATGAATTACCAATATTACCTAAGTGATTGTTTAGGTAGGTGGTAATAGACACATGGGCAAATCATGTGCCAAATGGGGGATGGATGGTATGGTAGGAGATGGTAGGATTAAATAATAAATATATACGAAGGAGATGACAAAATACTTAAAAAAAAAAAAGATTAGAAATTGAGAGCTGAACATGTATGTGTGAAGATAGTTTATTAACCACACCCGTATGTCAGAGGTTTTGTGCCCCACAGGTGAACTAAAGGAGAAGGTGACCCACTATCTAACCAGGAGACAGGGTGTGGATCCAGTCCCTAAAAGAAGAAAAACTGGAAGCAGGCCTGTTGGGAAGGGCCCTATCAAGTCCTATTAGATCCACCTGGGTGCATGTCACACACTGCAAAACACTGCAAAAAGGTAAACCCAATTACACCTGACGAACAAACACAGAGTTAGGAGAAAGAACCGATCACCACTAGGACTCGGGGGTTGGCTCCTTAACGAAGATTCCCTTACCCTGTCTGATCATCCCTGTGTGAGTTCGATAGAAGGTAAAGCAATGGGTTGGCCTCTGGCGTCTGACATGTTCTCAGGGCAAGGGTGGGGATTCACAGGTCTCCTGACGGTAGGTAGCTGTCTGATTGTGGGGGCCATATTCCTAGCACACTCAGACCCTCCTGATCAGCCAGAAGTAGTAGTTAACCTAACACAAGTTGATAAAATAATACCTGAGCACAGTCTACGAAGGCATAGGAGACAGCTAACACATATGCAAACGGCTAGTTAGTCTTTTCTTAGCAAATTGGCCTAAATCGTGTTAGCCGCTAACGCTAATCGCTAGTTAGCAAGCTAGCTAATAAATGTACTGAGATAGAGCAAACGTAACTAGCGATACAGCCTGATAATACCAGTGATGGTGTAGACCTAAATCAGCATGTTGTTTGTGCAACAGTATCTTCTAAATCAAAGAGGAATACGTGAATGTTAGCTACATGAAGTAGCTAAGAGAAAACATTCAATGTTGTCAAAGATTATATGGTCCCCTAGGAAACACTTTAGTTCCTACCCTATCACAATAACTACTCCCTGTCATTTTCATTCGGTGTCATGTCAAACAACACTGTATTCAAAGTGGCACTATTATATTCTAACTATAGAATTACAATAATCATTCCATTTCCATGATTCCAACAGTTCACTCAGGGATGTAGCTCAGTTGGTAGAGCATGGCGTTTGCAACACCAGGGTTGTGGGTTCGATTCCCACGGGGGGGGGGGGCCAGTATGAAAAATAAAAAAATAATGTATGCACTCACTAACTGTAAGTCGCTCTGGATAAGAGCGTCTGCTAAATGACGTAAATGTAAAAATGTAATGTGTTTTGCTCAAACCGCAATTGCAACATTTGGTTAAGAATAAGACCTAGATTGTTTGCCCATATCATGCAGCCCTACATGGCAGCATGGAAATGACCTCAAATGAGTGCAGGAAATGCAGAAATTGATAAATTGTTTTTGGTTGAAGATGAATTGAACTGTATAAAACAAATCAGAATGGAGAAAGACCCATTGAATTAACTTAGAATGTATGTGTTGCCACCCTAGGGTCACACACTACTCATAAAGCAAATACCGTCAACATTAAAAAAAATACTGGGATATTATATTTTGTCCATATCGCCCAGCCCTAGTCCACGTCTCATGCCAACGGTTGTGTGAATCCAGCTATGCTTCAACACCAAATGAATGGGAAAGATAAGCACTGCAAATCTGGAACTTTCATGGCGCTTATATCTTCCATTGATTTTAGTTTGTGGCATATAGCTGGACCTACACAACAGATGGCCTGGGACGTGCACTCATCTCGACATTAGACTACTTTCTGAGGTCTGAAAACAAATGACAAATTTAATACCAGTGATTGGTTAGGGAGTGTGTCCACCTGGGTCATGTTCAGTAGGTAGAATAGTCAACATTTTGTTACAATGTTCCCGTACTTAACACGACCCTGGTTTTCCAGGTCTGAAATCAGATGGATGAAAAACTAAAGAACATTGACAAGCTGACACAGAAGCCATCAAGGAGATCAGCTTGAAACCCTATGCTGTAGTAGCCAAATGTTGGCTTGACTGACAGCAATAGAGTTGGCAAGAGCACAAATAGATCTGAGCGAGGGTAATGCTGTAGTGCAGATGAAATCCTGCGACTAGTGAGGTCTGGCCGCCAGAGAACCTGCCCACTCGACCCCATTCCCTCCCCCCTTCTCCAGACGATCTCTGGAGACCTTCTCCCATTCCTCATCAACTCATCCCGGACCACTGGCTGCGTCCCCTCTGACTTCAAAACGGCCCGAGTCGCTCCCCTCCTCAAGAAACCAACACTCGACTCATCATACATCAAAAACTATAGACCTGTATCCCTTCTTTCTTTTCTTTCCAAAACACATGAGCGTGCCGTTTCTGATCAACTCTCTCAGAACGATCTTCTTGACCCTAACCAGTCAGGCTTCAAGATGGATCACTCAACAGAGACTGCTCTTCTCTGTTTCACAGAGGCTCTCCGCACTGCCAAAGCTGACTCTCTCTCCTCTGTTCTCATCCTTCTAGGTCTCTCCACTGCCTTCGACACTGCAAACCATTAGATCCTCCTCTCCACCCTCTCAGGGCTGGGCATCTCAGGCTCTGCACACTCTTGGATTGCATCCTACCTGGCAGGCCGCTCCTACCAGGTGACGTGGAGAGGATCTGTGTCTGCTCCACATACTCTCACTACTGGTGTCCCCCAGGGCTCGGTTCTAGTCCCTCTCCTCTTCTCTCTATACACCAAGTCACTCCGCACCGTCATATCCTCACATGGTCTCTCCTATCATTGCTATGCGGATGACACTCAACTACATTTCTCCTTCCCCCCTTCTGACACCCAGGTGGCGACACATATCTCTGCGTGCCTGGCAGATATCTCAGCTTGAATGTCAGCCCACCACCTCAAGCTCGACAAGACGGAGCTGCTCTTCCTGCCTGGGAAGGCCTGCCCGCTCAAAGACCTCTCCATCACGGTTGACAACTCCACAGTGTCACCCTCCCAGAGTGCAAAGAGCCTTGGAGTGACCCTGGACAGCACCCTGTCGTTCTTAGCAAACATCAAAGCAGTGACTCGCTCCTGCAGGTTCATGCTCTACAACATCCGTACCTCACACAGGAAGCGGCGTAGGTCCTAATCCAGGCACTTGTCATTTCCCGTCTGGACTACAACAATTAGCTGTTGGCTGGGCTCCCCGCTTGTGCCATCCAACCCCTGCAACTTATCCAGAACGCTGCAGCCCGCCTGGTTTTCAACCTTCCCAAGTACTCCCATGTCACCCCACTCCTCCGCACACTCCACTGGCTTCCAGTCAAAGCTCGCATCCACTACAAGACCATGGTGCTTGCCTACAGAGCAGCAAGAGGAACTGCCTCTCCCTACCTTCAGGCTATGCTCAAACCCTACACCCCAACCTGAGCACTCCCTTCTGCCACCTCTGGTCTCTAGGACCTCCCACCCCGACGGGAGGGCAGCTCCTAGTCCAAGCTCTTTCGATACTTACTATGCCTGTAGTATGTGGTTGTCCCACCTAGCTATCTTAAGATGAATGCACTAACTGTAAGTCACACTGGATAAGAGCGTCTGCTAAATTACTAAAATGTAAATGTAAAATGTAGTGCATCTCAGCTCTAGTTAGTTAGTGTATCCCTCTCCACCCTGTATGTGTCTCCTGGGCGACGGTGGGTGTGGATGGTCGGTTTGAGTCACTCACTGTAGCTCCTACCTGGACCGGGGCGGAGGGGCTGCTACACCTGGAGCCCTCCAAGCTGGACTCTGGTTTTTTCCCTCCCATGGGTGTGGCGTGGGAGCTCACACTCTCCACTGAGGTGCAGCTAGTTTTTGCGCCGTGCGAGGGGTTTGCAAATCAGAGGAGAAGGTTTGTTTTGTGCAGTTCGGGAAGCATTGGCGCACAGAGAAATTGTCGACATAGACAGACACAGACACACACA
The DNA here is from genome assembly GCF_020615455.1 of Coregonus clupeaformis. Classification (NCBI taxonomy): domain Eukaryota; kingdom Metazoa; phylum Chordata; class Actinopteri; order Salmoniformes; family Salmonidae; genus Coregonus; species Coregonus clupeaformis. Next base: position 155,088 of record NW_025534660.1, read on the forward strand.
CACAGGAGAAGACTTATGGGACAAAAATGCAAATCAGAGATGGGCAGATTCTGCATGGGTTATGCGGCACATTTCTAAATGACTGCTCCTAGTGGTTGGGAGGAGAGCTTGGCAGGAGTGACATTCATTGGGTAGAGACACTGTAATGGAAGATTAACAAGGCATGCATTTGTATGGGCACAAGGCACAAATTCAAATAAAAGATAGTATTTTATCCTATGGAAGACATTAACTGATTAACTAAGAAAAAGCATCAAAAAAATAAATAATAAAACTGACTTAAAAACCAATTAGTTTACCTAATAGCCTATACTACAATCAATTGGTCAATAAGTAAGAGAATAAATAAAGAAGTGGATTAGAGAAAAACAACATTCCCCACCCCAAAGATGTGGTCACCCACTTGAGCGATTAGTGTTGTGTACATTCAGATCATACCAATGTCAGTCAGTGGTCCACTAAACACTGAAGAGCAAACATGGCACTCCTCCGAATCAACACACACACACACCATGTATGTGTCCCAAATGGCACCCTATTCCCTACATAGTGCACTACTTTTGACAAGAGCCCTATAGGCCCTGGTCAATAGTAGTGCACACAATATAGGAAATAGGGTGCCATTTGGGATGCACATACAGTGGGGAGAACAAGTATTTGATACACTGCCGATTTTGCAGGTTTTCCTACTTACAAAGCATGTAGAGGTCTGTAATTTTTATCATAGGTACACTTCAACTGTGTGAGACGGAATCTAAAACAAAAATCCTGAAAATCACATTGTATGATTTTTAAGTAATTAATTTGCATTTTATTGCATGACATAAGTATTTGATCACCTACCAACCAGTAAGAATTCCGGCTCCCACAGACCTGTTAGTTTTTCTATAATAAGCCCTCCTGTTCTCCACTCATTACCTGTACTAACTGCACCTGTTTGAACTCGTTACCTGTATAAAAGACACCTGTCCACACACTCAATCAAACAGACTCCAACCTCTCCACAATGGCCAAGACCAGAGAGCTGTGTAAGGACATCAGGGATGAAATTGTAGACCTGCACAAGGCTAGGATGGGCTACAGTACAATAGGCAAGCAGCTTGGTGAGAAGGCAACAACTGTTGGCGCAATTATTAGAAAATGGAAGAAGTTCAAGATGACGGTCAATCACCCTCGGTCTGGGGCTCCATGCAAGATCTCACCTCGTGGGGCATCAATGATCATGAGGAAGGTGAGGGATCAGCCCAGAACATCACGGCAGGACCTGGTCAATGACCTGAAGAGACCTGGGATCACAGTCTCAAAGAAAACCATTAGTAACACACTACGCCGTCGTGGATAAAAATCCTGCAGCGCACGCAAGGTCCCCCTGTTCAAGCCAGCGCATGTCCAGGCCCGTCTGAAGTTTGCCAATGACCATCTGGATGATCCAGAGGAGGAATGGGAGAAGGTCATGTGGTCTGATGAGACAAAAATAGAGCTTTTTGGTCTAAACTTCACTCGCCGTGTTTGAAGGAAGAAGAAGGATGAGTACAACCCCAAGAACACCATCCCAACCGTGAAGCATGGAGGTGGAAACATCATTCTTTGGGGATGCTTTTCTGCAAAGGGGACAGGACGACTGCACCGTATTGAGGGGAGGATGGATGGGGCCTTGTATCGCGAGATCTTGGCCAACAACCTCCTTCCCTCAGTAAGAGCATTGAAGATGGGTCGTGGCTGGGTCTTCCAGCATGACAATGACCCGAAACACACAGCCAGGGCAACTAAGGAGTGGCTCCGTAAGAAGCATCTCAAGGTCCTGGAGTGGCCTAGCCAGTCTCCAGACCTGAACCCAACAGAAAATCTTTGGAGGGAGCTGAAAGTCTGTATTGCCCAGCGACAGCCCCCGAAACCTGAAGGATCTGGAGAAGGTCTGTATGGAGGAGTGGGCCAAAATCCCTGCTGCAGTGTGTGCAAACCTGGTCAAGACCTACAGGAAACGTATGATCTCTGTAATTGCAAACAAAGGTTTCTGTACCAAATATTAAGTTCTGCTTTTCTGATGTATCAAATACTTATGTCATGCAATAAAATGCAAATGAATTACTTAAAAATCATACAATGTGATTTTCTGGATTTTTGTTTTAGATTCCGTCTCTCACAGTTGAAGTGTACCTATGATAAAAATTACAGACCTCTACATGCTTTGTAAGTAGGAAAACCTGCAAAATCGGCAGTGTATCAAATACTTGTTCTCCCCACTGTATATCCTCCATTTTGAATAATAAGGTCAGTTTGTTCACTCTCTACAAGATCTCTCGGCTCACATCTAACCAGGGGATGTATTAAGTGTCTCAAAGTAGGATAAACTATAGAAAAACTATATGCATTTGATTTAAAATATATAAAATATAATTTATACATTTAAAAAATGTGATAGAAATGAATCTGAGGTGGCAAGTAGTCTAGCGGTTAGAGCGTTGGGCTAATAACCAAAAGGTCGCTGGTTCGAATCCCCGAGCCTACAAGGTGAAAAATCTGTAGTTGTGCCCTTGAGCAAGGCCTAATTGCTCCTGTAAGCTAAATGACTAAAAGGTAATCTTGAAACTCTGTTAGCATTTAGCTTTTTGTGAGACTTGAAGAACATGTGTATGTTGTTCAGAAGGTAGTGTTAGAGGAAACAGGAGAGCCATATGACAGTGAGACAGAAGAGGGAGGAATTAGTGGTTAGTAGTGGATGAGTAACATGTGAGTGACAGACAACAACATGAACGTTAGATGACAAGCCAAGCTTAACGATGCGCTTTTTATCCTCCACTGTGGGCACTGACAGACAGGATATCTCTCATCTTTCTACATTTTTGTCAATAATTATGGTAGATTTGGATGATAGGCTAATTAAAAAAACATTCCGAATTGAGTCTAGATGCATAGTTTTAATCGCAGTGTTAAAAAAGTATCTATTTAAATCTAATGTGATATACAACCCAAACAAAATTATTTTAACCTAGATAATTTCATGAGAAAAAAAAAATTGAAAGTCGTACACATTGGTGTTTTACTGTATACCCATTACAATCAGGGATGGGCAACTTTGATGGCGGTGGGGGCCACAAAATCTGAACTCATCATGAGGGGCCGTAGTGGCTCGCGGGTCTGCGTACCCACATTCATACATACATGCAGTCATAGCTGGCCCTAGCATTTTGGGGGCATTTTTGCAATTCTACACATTTTGCCATGGGGAGTAGAGAAAATGTTTGCAGTTTTTAATATGATATCTGGCAAGACAAACTTACCCATCTTAAAAATATTAGTCGACATGGGCTAATTGAGTGACTGCCAGTGACTGCAAGTGACGAAATTGCACCTTGTGTATTCTACTATTCTAACTCTCAACATTGTTGAGACCCCTCCTGTGTTGGGGGGAAATTGATTCGCAGGCCTACAAAAGGGGAGCCTCCGCCAATTGCCCATTCCTGCGACTTACTATTCCGTTAGTCAACACCTCCCCTACTTATTTGGGTGTGCGTCAACTAATGCTTTATATTAGACCTAAGTCATGAAAAAACCTTGAAACCATCTTGTGATTCAGGTAGAAAAGAGGGAAATGTCTACAATTAGCATTTAGCCTACCCTCTAAACACCTTCTAGTCAGAACTAGCGTGACTTCCTCTACTCACATCTCTCATGGTAAACCAGGAGCACCCATTTGAGCTAAGCAGATCTGACACCTACTAGGTCAGTAAGTACTTCATGGTTATAGGGCATTTACAAGTACTGCTGGTACAATCTAACCCCACGTAGTCAGCACACAGACACACTGGAAAGTCCAGCCGCGTCTATCGACTGAGTTTTCATTTAAGGTTATTTCGGACACAGACACACTTTTAATCACAAACGTGTTACTGTATTATTCCAAGAGAGAGGGCATAAGCGACAATCCACCGTAACCCAACCCCCATATCCCATGCAGCGGAGTTAGGGCTAAGTGTTAAGATCTGCTGACTAAGAACGTGTGTGTGTGTGTGCGTGACCCAGAAACACGCCAGGGGCGAGGTTGGGAAGGAGAGAGAAGAAGAGATATTCAGGCAGGCCCCACAACCAAACAGTCCATTAAAACATCATTTTGAAAGTAGACCTCCAATCACTGCAAGGGGCGCTTTCAGAAAAAAAGACAGCTATGAACATCTGATGCGTAATTTCTGCAGAGATGAAGTTCCTTTTGATTGACCTTGTCAAGAACCATTGACCGCATGCAGTAACGGTTTGACAGTAGAGCAGTCGTCGCACACAATTGGAAATTACACTGAGTATAGAAAACATTAAGAGCACCTGTTCTTTCCATGACATAGACTGACCAGGGGAATCCAGGTGAAAGCTATGATCTCTTATTGATGTCACTTGTTAAATCCACTTCAAATCAGTGTAGATGAAGGGGAGGAGACAGGTTAAAGAAGGATTTCTAAGCCTTGAGACAATGGAGACATGGATTGTGTATGTGTGCCATTCAGAGGGTGAATGGGCAAGAAAAGATTGAAGTGCATTTTAAAGGTGTATGGTAGTAGGTGCCAGGCGCACAGGTTTGTGTCAAGAACTGCAACACTACTGGGTTTTTCACGCCACCCACCACCCAAAGGAAATCCAGCCAACTTGACACAACTGTAGGAAGCATTGGAGTCAACATGGGCCAGCATCCCTGTGGAATGCTTTTGACACCATGTAGAGTACATGCCCTGACGAATTGAGGCTGTTCTGAGGGCAAAGGGGGGGGTGCAACTCAATATTAGGAAGGTGTTCCTAATGTTAGGTATACTCAGCGTATATCACCAGGATAAAAGACTCCTCTGTGTGATTTCTTTTGTTTGATCAAATATTTCATTTTTAGATACCTCCTAAAATACTCTACAGATACTGATGGTCAGGTGTAATGATTGATACTGACCAAAGTCAAGTTATTAAAGTACTATTAAAGCTATCTACTACCTTGATGGTAATTCAAGGGAGAATGCCTTACCCTTCGTATTCATGGCTGGTTTGATACCTCTTAATGATCAGGCAGGTAACCACAGCGATGAGGATAAGCCCGATGACGCACACGGCGCCCACTATGACAGCCGTGTTGTCTTGAGGGAGAGACTCTGCAAAACAAGACAACGTAAGCATCGAAACATCATCATACAACATTACAATTATGTTACAAAGTCACAGCTGTGCAAATACTACTAGGGCCTTATACAATATTGTAAAACATTATTTAACTTAGTAGGGAATCAATGAAATGAAGTATATCATAATACATCAGTGAAAATTGAATTAGGCTAAACAAATTATACAGATTTTATAGGGCCTAATACTACCAGTTCAATGTTTGAGACGTTAAATCAGTGTTAGTGTTAAAATTGTGAATCTCTTGTACGAGTGTTTCTCAACCCCTGGTTAGTAAGACGTTGTTAATCCCTCCGTTAGTTTGTTAGGTGAAATGTATTTTCTGGCTGTTTTATTCCAAGTCATCCTTCAATGTGAGAGATATTGGTCAGGTCCTATTGAAAAGTGAATTGAGTTTTGCTGTACTGTTGTGAATCTATTTGCAAGTTTACCTTTGATAACAACCTTGAGCTGTGTCTGAGCGGCGGTGCCAGATATGTCGGGCGGGTTAATAACGGCACACGAGTAGGTGCCGTTGTCGTTGAACTGCGCCTCGATTAAATGGACTGAGGCATCTTTTTTGTTCAGGTCTCCCGCCCATTTCACCCTGTCTTTGAATTGAGCCACGCTCCCTGGGTAGTGCTTCCCAGAAGTGTAATAGAAAATCTAAAAAAAGACATCGGAAAAAATAATGTTGATATAAAGAATGACTGAAGAGAAAATAGATAGTGCAAGAATTGCACACAATGGCGGCATCCCATTTGACACCCTATTCCCTTTATAGTGCACTACGTCTGAGCATGCCCATGGGGCTCTGGTCAAAATTAGTACACTAGGCTATATAGGGAATATGTTTCCATTTGGGACATAGCCAATGACTAAGGACTCATAACAGGAAATGGGAAAGACAAGCAAACAGGTTTAACCGTTGGGATGCTTATGGCTTACCTATATGACTGGGCACTTTTGCCAAGCAACAGCAAAACTGCAAATCTTACCCTGATACTGTGTGTTATGTTCGTATCTGCTACTGTACCAAACTGATTGGGCAATTTGTTTAGCATTTACATGACAGACAGATATCCTCAATAGTCATTTTGTTTAAAAGATGAGAGTGGACATATAGCTGTGTGGATTAGTGTGGGTGTTGGTGACTCCCTCTCCAACTACACTCTGTTACAAGGCCGGATACAAGCACATCATTACGGGCAAGATGAGCCAGCTTGCTAGATCTCTAGGGGAGGGAAATGGGAATACGGGGACTAGTTCCTACCATTACCATACAAATCCCAGCATTGCAAAAATGTATTTAACTTAAGAAACTGCTCTGTCAGGCTCAACACTTTTCCCACATAAACAGGTCAATGATACTGCCTCATTGAATTGTGGGTCATGTTCATTTGGCCACGAAATATTTTTATTTTGCAACAGGAAACAAAACATTTAGTTTCCTATTGGACAAGTCCAGGTAGCCCGTTTGGTGCCTAATGAACACGACCCAGTTCCTTTCTAGCTTCCTACCTATAATAACACACTATCTATATATATATATTGCACTGAACCAGAGGAGGGAAGGAGCATTGAATTCAAAGCTTAAGTTTGGAGAAACATGAAAGGGAAGGAGGCAGGTGGTCAGGAAGAAGTGGCCTAGAACATAACACAACCCTCCTCAGGCTCCTTTCCTTTCATTGGACCACTCACAAACACACGCACACTCCCTCACTCTTTTCTGTGGCAGTGGGCCTAAATAATACCAGGAAACATGTTGTGCTAGAACACCCCTCGGTGGAAGTTCTGAGAGAAAGCTCATGGGAGTTTCATGGACCTCAGAAAAAGAAAGGACTCACGGAAACGGCGTGTCCGGCGTCGGATCCCGCCGGGCGAAACGACCAGGTGACTGTGGCTGCACTGCTGATCACTTCCCTGGACTTGAAGGAACACTTGAGGATCCCCGTGGTGCCATTCTCAACCAGCACTTCCGCCGGGGTGTACAACTCTATGGCCAATGTTAGATTTAGACCTGTTGATAAAGAACCATCATTCAGTTTCTTTCTTAATGTATTCAACGTTGAGAAGCTGGGTGGGATTGGGGCTCTATAGGCACTTAAATGTATACATCAAAGCTTTGATGCTTTATAGCTGCTAGGCCTAAGTTTACCTAATACATCAGACTTTTACCATGGTTACCCAATGGCTATTCAGTCTGAAAGAAGTCACATGAGTCTCAAGCCAGAATGTTGAATACAATTATATTTCAACTTACTTTACCGGTTGTCCGTGCTGTTGGTCATTTTGACAGTAGTAAGTGAAGATAAAATGTCCACAAGAAAGTATTATTAACCTGACTTTTTGGGGCGCCGGTCTGTATATGGCTCTATCGGCTTGTATTTTCAATCTCGACGCATTGCACGTGATGCATAATATGTAAACAATAGCCAAATGTTGTCGACCGAAGCACGTTTCCTCGCAATCAGCTAGAAGTGCTTGCATCTCACTGCAACGTTCGGTTTGTGGTTTGGCTACTGTCAGCCATTGTTTACATATTTTGCAAGTGTTTACGTCCCCTGTGAATTGCGCCAGTATTGAAAATATAAACTGACAGAACCATATACAGACCAGCGTACTGAAAGTCGGGCTAATAACACTTCCCTGTGGATATTTTGTCTCAGATTACCTCCGACAAAGACAAAATCAGCAGACAACAGTTAAAGTCAATCCAAATGAAGTTTATTCAACAATCTGACTTGTAATGGGACTGTTCGGAAATGTTGAGGCTACAATGCTAGAGACGAGAGTGCAAGTCTTCCACTCTCGGCTTCTAAATAGGGACTAGGCCTAAGTCATTTCCAGCTATCGGAAAAGCGGATATAGAGACATTCGCTTCTGTGTTCTTACAACATAATCTGTGTTAGTGTAGTCACGATACCAGTATCGCGATTCAAGAAAGTAAGGAAGCAAAGGAAACAAAACCTGAAGGAAAACAGTCCTAATGTTGAAAAATAATAGCCTTATGTTGTCACCCAGAGTCACATTTGTTTATTTTGCAAGCTATAGCACGCAATATTTTACAAGAGTAGGTTTTAAAAAGGACCATAGAGTTAAGTCTGCTTCTGGGTTTTTTGCCAAAGGAAATCTGGTATCATAGTATTGCGATACTGGTATTGTGACAACACAAATCTGTGTTAACTAGTTTCGCATAGCTTAAAGCTTATACAGCGAGTTGTTCAACAGATTTCTGTACATATTTGGCAACATCTTCTCCATTTAGAGAGAGCCAGGTCAGAGAGGAAGGCATGCAGTGACAAAAACATGCTGACAGAGCAGAATGCAATAATAAAACAGCTGGACACTTCCCCTGCAAGCCTTTGAATTTCAACCCAACACAGACTTTGAGCAAGCAACACACAAATGGAAACCAAGTCCATTGGAAGCGATATGATATGGCATCTCAAAAGTGCAGTAGACCACAAATCATGCGATAAAATAACCATGGCTGACATTTTAACTTGTACACACAAAAAAACCAGATAGAACAAGGAGCCAGATGTTTCACCGGATGTATAAATCTAAAGCATCCGGTTGGAATTTCCACTCCCCACCAAATATGGCGAGGAGAGGAAGCCCAGTGTCCGAGTATGGAGCGAGATGGAACTGGGCCGACATTTTGCAGATTTTCTCATTGAAGAAAATCTTGAGCTCAATTAGGGACGGACGATCCCAGTATCGCGATACTCGTTAGTATCGTGGCAAGGAAACAAAGCACGAAGTGGATTTAATTTATTTAGGAAAACAGCCCTAGTGTTAGAAGCAAACATCATTATGTTGTCATCCAGAATCACATTCATTTATTTTCGAAGCTATAGCACACAATATTTTACATACAGCAGGTTTTTAAAGAACCAAAGAGTCGGTCTGCCTCGTGTTTTAATTTTTGCCATGGAAAAAACATTGCGATACTGGTATAGCCCCAACACTGGTGCACAAAGTTTTGTAGACTTGACCATTTGGCCAAGTTTCTAAAAATTGCATTGTTTAAAAGGAGTTCAAGTGCAAATGTAGATATTGCACACACACATTGCACATACTCCCTAACAGAAATATGCAAATACATGCTAGAACGGGCCAATAGGATCTCGCTAGTTGGTGCATGGCTCTGCCCACCTCCTTCCTTGTTCCGCACACTATACTTAATTTGTTCCCATTGCCAAATAAACTAATGAACTATCTTAGTTATAAATATATTTGCTAAAAATGACATAAGCTAAGTTAAATATTTTTTAACTTGCTGTACTATGAATCCATCATATTTAGTAAATAATAGGTAAATTCTTACTTATCATGCCAAAACAATAGATTTAGAGGTCATTATGTCAACCTCGCGTCTGTGTATTTTGAGATATTCTTTGGTATTTTGCCAACTAGCTACCTAGTTAACAAGCTAAGCTAATCAGACCCTAACCAGCTAGCTAACTAGCAGGTACTCTAGTTACTATCTGCATCACACGCCTTAATTTGAAATACGACTATCGTACCAAGTCACGCACTAAAGCTAACTATTATCGCCGTTTAGCTAGGTACAGTAGCCAGCTAACTAATGCATATTATGTTCGCAGTTATCTAGCATGCAAACTACTGTACTGGATAGCTCACTAACTAGCT